>NC_056736.1:29567611-29839978 GCF_019279795.1 Protopterus annectens | reverse complement strand
AAAGGATCCCAGTTCATGTTAGGCTGAGACCCTCACTGACTCTCTTCATGTGAATTTTTGACGAGTCGATGGGAGATCATT
This sequence comes from Protopterus annectens, assembly GCF_019279795.1. Taxonomy (NCBI): domain Eukaryota; kingdom Metazoa; phylum Chordata; order Ceratodontiformes; family Protopteridae; genus Protopterus; species Protopterus annectens. The sequence continues at coordinate 29,839,897 of NC_056736.1, read as the reverse complement.
GGTTTACACCAGGGGTCATCTCTGTGTCACTACTAGACAGAAGCACAGTAAACTAATGCTATTATGTAAGGGGGTCTTCACTGTGTCACTACTATACAGAGGCGCAATTTTCTAAATCTATTCTGTACACTGTGTGCAGATAGCCCAGTACTATACTATGACACTGTGAAACTATATATGTCTATGTATTTCTACATTCCTCTCTATCTATGTATACACATATGCATATTATATATATATAGACATACATATCTCGATATACATACGTATACACATGATAGATATATATATATATATATATATATATATATATATATATATACTCCTTTTTAGTTCCACATATGTATACACACAGTAATATACTGATGAACATCCATTACTGTACAACCTACTTGTACATTGCACTACAACCTACATTGCTATGTGCACATAGCTACCTTCACATACATATGTATGTAGAGCCTTCAGTGACAGTTGCAGTATGTCTCGGCCCTATGCAACACCTTCATATACATAGATACAGACCAATAACACATCTGGAGGGTTCACAGTATATAGACTATTATACTAGTACTTTACATGACCTGTGTTTGTTGCAGCTGTTTGCATAGGCTTGCAGTTACTTGGCCTGCTGTCAACCTCTTTGTTTTGTTGTTACTGTTTTTTTAATTTCTTTCTTTCTCTTTCTCTTTCTCTTTCTCTTTCTTTCTTTCTCTCTCTCTCTCTCTGTCTCTACCTTCAGAGGGTGCAATGAAAGTATTGCATGTGTGGACTAGGAGTACAGGATGCTTTTGTAGGTATCTGCACACGTCCATGTGATGGCCTCTGCACCAATTGTTAGCCAGCATTTACTAATCGCATGCAGCCTGTTGTGTAGTGATTGCAGTTCTCACTGTGATTTCAGGACAGTGCTATAAAAAGGTCTGTTAGGTAGGTATAGCCCTTTCAGATTATCAGGGTGGGGACCATGCTGGTTTGCTGTGGACACTGTTCTGTGAGTGTAAGGGTTGGTATGTCTCTCATATTTCAGGCTGTGTTGTAGACACTGCAATGCATGTTGTTCTGTAAGCTGAGTATTCTTCCTCCAGTGTCCTCTTCTCCGTGTGTATGTAAACTGACACCTACGACTAGAAATACTGTGTATATGGGTGTGTGTGCTTTCCTGTGGGGATTGTGGTGTAACTGGTATATAGCAGTGGCACTTGCAACCTGTTGCTATGGCTTCATTATTTGCCCTTTACATTCACTCCTTGTATGCCTGCTAGGTGTCTTTCCTGTAATGTGTTGCTATGGCTTTCCTATTTTCCATTTACATTCACAGCTTGTAATGCTTGCTATATCTGTTTGGGCAGCAATTCCCTATGTGTTTGTTGTGGTAGGGCATTATTGCATGCAGAGTGGTCTGGCCATGGTGTGTGTCTTGACACTTACAAGGGTATTTGATCATGCTGCTGAGCAGGCCTCAGATACTCTCAGGTGCATCTTTTATCAGCCTCATGGAATGGTACCTATCAGTGAGATACTCCAATGAAATATTCTGATATTCTGCAGTTGTGACTGTGGGTTATTTCGAGCATATGTATTACTACACCATTTGTGACGTGCAAGTGGTGCATACTTTCAGTAATTCATAGTTACCATTGCATGTGTAGTTACACCTTTCTGCCTACTGTTAGTACATTTCACAGGGTGTCAGTGGGGCACAGTTGACATTTGTTTTCACATCAGGGACATCCCTGTAACTCAGTCACAGTTGCTATGTCTGGGCTCTTAACTATTCAACTATGGCAGTGTTTATCCTGCTCTGATTATGTGTGTGGCTTTCCAGATGCTACTGTGACATTATTACCTACTAGCTACCAACTAGCATGGCTGTGTATCATCACACAATACTATTTTACAAATCCACTAGATTTGACAGTAAATATACATGACATGCTTTGTGTACTAGACTTGCTATATTCCCTTTACATTAATTCATACTATTTTATGATATATTTCTTTCAGCACAATGTTCTTGTATAGCAGTCATGGCTTAGTGGTAAGTCATGCAGACTAGTGTTTCCAAGGTCCTGGGTTGGAGACTGACGGAGGTATTTTATTTTGCTGCTGAGAAAACTACAGGCCTTGTCATTCAGAGTGACTAAGGCACTTTTAAGCAGTTGTAAGCGGGTTAGCGCTGGTTTGCGCGGAGGTCACGCATGCGCACTGCATCTTAGCTTTGCGCACACATGCTTAGCTAAGCGCACAGAAGCGCACTCCCGCTTACTACTGCTTAAAAGTGCTTACTCTTGCGCACACCCGCGCTATTTTCTTTTAAAGAAAGGAAGCGGGGAGATAGGACAGTTGTGAAAAAAGGGGCACAATGAGGGTAGGACAGTAGGAAAACAAGCTTGGGTTTTGCAGGAGGGATGTAGGAAAGGCCCACAGCTGCCCATTTCTTCGTCAGCAACAGCTGTGCATATGTTTGTAATTTGGTGTGAAATTTGAAACCTTCCACCCCTGAGAGAGGTGTGATGACAACAATATTTGTTGTACAGCCAATTGTAATTGCCAGTTTACATGTCCAGCAGACATGTGTGCAAAATGGGCAGCTATGTATGGGGTGTAATTATTTTGTGGGTACAGAGTGCCCTTTTTTTTTTTTTCAGGTGAGAGTGGTATGTCAGGTACAGGAAGTCGGTATAGCTGGGGAGGTAGGTAGGGGAGGTTAACAGACAAGACAAACAAGACGCATACAGGGGTGGTGTATGACACATGTGGGGGGCTTACACAATTGATGGGAACGGAATTTTGGATATCTCGAGCCAATGAGCCCACAGATGGCAACAGTGGAACTGAGATCCCCACCCATGGGCAGTTGCCACTGTGCCTTCACTGCCCAGGACAGGGCTGTACTGGGGGCTGTGTAGGACGGGCAGCAGGCACGCCCATGAGTTGTGCCACCCATGCCTCAAGCTGGCGTAGGGGCCCAAGCACAGCGCGCCTGATCTCCCTACGCACCACAGTCTGGACACTATGGAGGGTGAGTGGATGTTCTCCTCCAGCCACGCTTGCAGAGGGGGGATGAGCCCCATCCCCTGCAGCGCTTCCACCCGCAGGTGGCACAGGGCCACCGGAGGAGGGTCCGGCCTGGGCACTACTGCCAGGTGCACTCGCCAGCTGAGGTGGGAGAGGTGGGTCCGCTGGAACCCGCCTTTCCTGTCGTCCTATGTTTTGCATTATTTAATGACAGTTTGGGTTAGTAACGTGCAATACCATTCACAATTAGTTGTAAAAGCATGCATTAGTATTCCCATTAACCAAACACCCATAAATTCAAGCCATTGAACAGCAAGCATAACACATGCATAATTTGAACAACATTACACAATCCAACAACATGCAGGGTTGATTGATGGCAACAGGCCATCAGGTTTGGAAGTATAAACAAGGCACATGCATCAACGTACATGCAAATATGTATGACCCAACAGGACAATTGTCCAGGGGAGTTAATTGTGAATACACATACCCATTTCACGTGGAATGGATTATTTGTGGTTATAGGGTAGGGTGAAGAAATATTTCATTAACAACTTCAAATACCTATACATATGCTGTACATTTCTACTAGCTGCAGATATATACACACTACAGGTCTGACTACAGTTTCCTATGTGTAAACTTATGCATGTTGGTGATAGGAATGTTACTGCTACATCAATATACATTTCATTTTTATTCATACACATTCATATCTGGCTCTGTTCAGCTACATCATCCTGCTACATTTGCTTTATATGGCTCTAGACAACTGTGGATGTTTGGTATTTCATACGACCATACTATCTGCATATTGCAAACTGAGAGCAACATATCCAAATTGTGGGACACACATTCCAGCTTCAGTACTTTATTCCACACATTTTTCTGTTTGGTTGTGCCTGTCACATTCATTTCATTCTGTACTGACTGCAGTATACTTTATTCATGAGTTATTACAACTTTATTGGTGGATTCATACCTCTTTCTCACACTCTCACTTGTTTTATTTTTACAATTCAGGATGGTACTTAATTCTAGGCTTTATTGACATGTTTTACTTGGTTATAACAATCCTTTCCAACAGTCTCACTTGTGTCATATTTCAGAATTTAAACGGGGATATATTTCACACATGTGTTTTACTCAGCTTGTGTAGCTGTAATTTTCAGCCTGCTGCAGGTTATGTACTATTATATTACAGGTGGAACATCTTTATTTCAGACTTGTTTCATTTTTATTTTTGGATTACAGGCTGCATCACACTTATGTAATCACACAGTACTAGCAGAATCTCTCTTACACTGTTACTTGCACTTTATATTTATAGGTGACTACACTGCACTCTTTTGCAAGCTGTCATACTTATATTTTTTAACAGTTACAGGGAGAGAATTACTAACCTGCCTGGTGGCGCAACCACACAAGCCTATCGGCATAGGCTCAACGATTCGCAGAACGGACACCTGCAGCTGCAATATAAATGAAGTAATATTGGAATACACATCTCCATAATATCAGCTAGGTTAACTTTCTACATAAATAATTACATGTAACTTACTCAGTAGTGGGGCGTTGGGCATTTGCCGGGCCTCCTGGATCCAACGGTTCAGTTGGTCCTGCTTCCGTCTCTTCGGGTCCACATGGTGGTGACAGACCTGTTCACCAGTCCTTGGTATTCCTGTGGCACTGGTGAGATCATGTGCCAACCGGTCCCATGCCTCAGCCCTATATGCTCCCCACAGGACCTGGCCATGCATGAGTTGGGCCTCATGATCATGGACGAGGAGCCAAACCATATATTTGGACTCCTCAATGCCCCACCTCTGTGCTCGGAAGCAACTACCCTCTCCTACACCTGCCATCCTGACTGCAAATCGGTTCCACAATCAGTCATGCTGTGTATTCCCACCTTTGGGGCTTATATATGCCATTTTTCCCGCACTTATCTGTGATTGGCCATTTTGGAAATGTATCAGCTTCACAAAACCTGCTTTGTCATGCTTCTCTTTCCATTCATTCCTATATATATGCTATTACTGCATTTCTAAGTGCAACTGTCATGGCTTAGTGGTTCAGTACTTTGACTATGGTGCATGGTATCCTGAGTTTGAGCCTGGCTATTGCTTTTTATATTTTATGACTGTCTACACAGGCTAGAAGGTGTGTCTTTGTAAAGGCAGTTTTGATACAGCTTGCTCAACGTTGCCCGCTGGTTATCTTGTTGGTGCAGTGCGCAGCTCCGCGCAAACGGGTTACACTAGTTTACTCATCATTTGGCTATCAGCATGCATATTACACACAGCTCAGCTGTGGGCACACAGTTTCAGCGTGTTAGAACTCTGCTCAACCACGGGCACTCATTTTACACCTGTTAAACCACTGCTCACCTACGGGCACTCATTTTACACCTGTTAAACCACTGCTCACCTACGGGCACTCATTTTACACCTGTTAAACCACTGCTCACCTACGGGCAGATATACTCAGCTTGTTAGAGTGTAGCTCAGCTATAGGCACTTCTGACATTTGTTTTTTTTTTTATTATCACACATTTCTTCATAATACATGGCCCATTTCATTACATTTTACATAAAAATAATTTTCTACATGTACATATATGTCAGGGAATTGTTTCATGCTTATTTCACTAAAAATAAAAATTGATGTTGTGGGGGCTGGAACCATGACTGCCTCCTCTTCAGCTGACGTCTCTTCCGCTACGCTATTGCTTCTTGGCTTACTTTGCATATTTAGATCTTATATGCTTTTCCACTGACTGCTAACTGTGGCTAAGCGATGGGCATGCCCACGCACACGAGCGCACTCACGGGCAAACATCTTTACAACTTATAAAAAAATATATAACATGTTCATTTTTCCATTTTATGTTTATAGTCTGTGGGGGCATGTGTTGTGTTGTGTTTATTGACATTTATGTGGACTCTCTGTCATGGGGGGTTACTTTCGGGACTGTTACTCTTCTGGGGGCATGTCCGTTTGCAGGGCTCGCCCTACGGACACACCCCCTACTTTCTTACACGGACCGTGTTAGCCTTGGGTGTGAGTCAGCATGCCCTCATGAATATGCATGGCATGCTGACGTCACACCATTTAACTGCAGCCTCCGTGTAAGCCTTGTAACTCTTACATGGAGGCTTCGTGAATCCTGCCCAATATCTATAACTCACCACGCTGGCAATACCTCTTTTCTTATTTCCTGTAAGTATAAGCCTAGATGCCTAACCATTTAATGAATCAGCAGGACCGTCTCATAAAGAGTTATCTCAGGGAAAGGATCAAAGAAAAAAAATTAACTGATCTTTACTTATACCATTGTGAGCAGAGGGTCATCCATTCACCTGTAAAGTTCTATACTGTTTATGAGATATGCTGGTCCACTAAAGTCAGAATTCTTGTTGCACGTTCATTATAGTAAAATTAAAATAAATGTGAGGAAAAGCATTACCATTAAAATGTTAACTGTATTGATTTTTGAAAGCAGATATTTTATACTACATAAAACATATGATGAAATGCTGCAAATATCATGATTTAAAATGACTAGAAATAAACTGTATTCCTATTATGGCAGTATCCTCTTCTCACTGGCCATATTATTAAGATGAGGTCAGTAAAACAGCAGTGGATGTAAAAAGACAAATTGTGGATTTGAAAAATATTTTTGTTTTAGCAGTTCATCTGAGCAGAAAAAACATAAATATATCATATTGTTAATATTCTACATAGTGCATCATCAACTAAAACTTCCATGAGAGACTAAGTTAACTATGGCAAATAACTGAAACTTTTAGCAAATATGTTTTTTTATAAAGCAATATAATGAAAGAGGAATAGCTTACACTACTGCCACTTTGTTAGTGAAACATAATACTTGTACAGATTTCTCATTGCATTTCTGTATAGTTGCATTAAATGTATACAGGAAGATTAAATATGCACTTCCTGTTTCACTGTATAGATTTATGAAACACTAATGCAACCCAGGCAACACAAGTTCAGTTATTAGATCAGGCATTTGTGGTACAGGGTGGGGGTGGTCTTGATTGCCTTATATCAAACCATCTGCTGTGGAGGTAAGACGCTGCAGGGTGCATGTTCAGGCATACTGCCATGATTGATTGCAGCTGGTGACTGGGGATACTCAGCTGATGTAAGATGTTGTCTACAAGAGGAGAGGTCATTGTTTGAACCTTGTGTAAAAGGGATGATGCTGTACAGTAGTCCCCATTGCATGCCAATCCTTTTGACAGTGCATGAACATTTAAGGTAAGGTTTAGGCTTTCAGAATTAAACTTCCCCTTGGCAGCACTAAGGCACTTCACCAGGATGCCTTGATCACTTCGCTGGCCCTGAATGTGGTTGAAGGAAACCAGGGTATGACAAGAAGGTTCATTAGATCTAGTAGAAGAGAAGTACTGCAAGCTGTTGTTGGTCAGCTGTGAGGGGAGCCAGGCATCAGGCAAAGGTAAAACAGATTGTGCACATGCAAGAAATCAGAAACATATCAGTGTATATCGTTTCAATAATCATTTGGTCATGGCACTGATGAGATACTGTCCCGTGCCTCTTTTCTGATTACGGAATGGTAGAAAGAACAGCTGCTGTCTCTTTTGATTAATTCTGTTGGTTTCCATCTGGATGCTTTTAGAATACTTGAGAGGGGCACAGCTACATTCCAGCTTTCACTTTCAGCTTTCCCCAGTGCATTGTGTTTATGAAAAACAAGGCAACTTTAATGATTACATGCATGCTCCATAAGTGTACAGGGCAGATGGGTAGCTTCCTTAGTTTCTACCATGTGTAAGGAACTAGCTGCACTTCAGAAATGTGAGAATACAGAGCGTTGCCTCAGGCTTGCTGAATATATAGGTTCATAGGTAGGTAATAGGCTATCTGCCCAAGGGCATTTATAAGCCTAGCCAGAGTGTGTCAGCTTTTGCTGCCCCATTGATTAATTAACTGAGCCTATGTCAAGCAGAGCAAATGAAGTGATCCCAGGGATGTGTATTCTGTTACCCATCCACTCGTCAAGGTTTCTCTTGAAGAGTGTTAGTGAGGGGCTCTGCCTAATGTAGTTAGGAGTCTCTGTGACAGGAATCTATCCCTCCAGCATCTTCTATTTATTGTTGTGGCAAGGTTTAGTTCACTAGAGTGACTGGCTTGCAGTGACTTGGATTTCTTTAGGTGGAGTATGTCCATCAAGTCTGAGTTGGACATGGCTTTGTAAGTTAGGCAGAGATCACCTCTGAGTAAGCAATATGCCACTGAGTACAGCCAGATTTTTTCCAGTCAGGCTGCATAGGACATATGTTTGAGGCCAGTAATTCTCTTGGTGAGGTACTTTTGTGGTCTTTCCAGCTGGTGGAAGAGTCTTGTGAGGTACATCCCAAACAGGGCATTGTACTCTATCATGGGTCTGATGAGTGATGAGTACAGGCGCACTATAACCTCTTTATTTCTATATGTGAACCCTTTAGTAATTAGATGGGCTACATAGAAGGATTTCCTAACTACTTTGGCAATATGATTGTCAAAGGAGAGATTACTATCTACCTGGGTCCCCAGATCTCTTATTACCTCTTCTGTATTAAGGGGGCTGCCACCTATGTGGTAATTCATGGGTGTTTTGTTTTTCCCAAACGGGATGACTATGCATTTTTTGGCATTTAGCATGAGACCATGACTTTGACACCAGGTGTCCGTCTCAGTAAGGCCCTTTTGGAGAATGTCCGTGTCAGCCGGAGAGTCAATTATGGCTCCCAGTTTGCAGTCATCGGCAAACTTGGTTAGCCATAGTCCTCCTGTGTTTGCCTGTACATCTGAGAAGTATATGCCGAACAGTAGGGGTCCCAGGACCGAGCCTTGTGGGACACCACTTGTGAATGGTTTAGAGTTGGACCTGGAGCCCGCTATTCTTACCGTGTGAGTTCTGTCTGTAAGCCAGTTGGCAACCCATCTCGTGACATAGGGGTTTATGTTCAGGCTGGTGAGTTTTTCTATACTTCCCGAGTGGGTTAATGGTGTCAAAAGCCTTGGTGAGGTCAAGGTAGGCTGTGTGAACCACCTTCCCCCTCATCTAAGGCCTTAGTGACTGTCTCAAAGAAGTCAACCAGGTTTAGTAGGCATGATCTGCACTTAACAAAGCCGAACTGGGTCGAGTCAAGTGTTTGAAGGTTCCCAATGTCTTTGTTAATGAGTTCCATGATGATGCACTCCATAGCCTTGCAGACCAGGCTAGTCAGCCTTATGGGGCAATAGTAAACAGGGTCAGTTGTGGCCACTCCTTTGTGGAGCAGAATAACCATTGCTGTGCGCCATTCTATGGGCATGTAGCCTGTGGAGAGGCTGAGGTTGAACAGTGTGTTTAGGTGGGGGTTTAGTTAGTTCTGTAGTTCGTGCAAGATGCAGCCTGGGACGCCATCTGGCCCCATTGACGCTGTGCTTTTGGCTTTTGAAAGGGCTGTTTTCACCTGTGCATCTGTAATTTCCAGGACACTGCACTTTTCTGGTATTGTTGTCGGCCATTTTGTGGGGTGAAAGGGGGGTGAAGTTTGCACTGAATCTATCTGCCAGGATGTTGGCAATATCAGTAGGTTCAGTATATTTTGTGCTATTTTGCACTAGCTCAGAGTTTATCTGTGAGTTGCCACTTAGATTCTTGACATAGCTAAAGAAGGTTTTGTGGTTATCTTTCAAATCCTTGGCTATTTTTCTTTCAAAGTTAGTCTTGGATGATTTTATGAGGGACCTTAGTTTCTTACTGATACTGATCAGGGATGTCATTCCTTCTTGGGATTTGCTTTTTTTCTGAACTACTTTCCTAATTCTATTGTATAGCCTGTTTATGGCAGGGGTCCACCAGACTGGTTTCCTTCTCTTAGGGGAGTGAGTCTTGGTTTTGCTAGGGATGGCAAGATCCATGCATCCTTGTAGGTGCTCATAGAGTGCATTTGTAAAGGTTCCTGCATCTTGGACACTGTTATCCTTTAGCGTGGGGGCTGTGACACTTACCACCTCTGTCTAGAGTAAGGTGAAGTTTGCTATAAAAAAGTTTTTCACTGTGGCTTCCTTGGTTGGAGGTGGTGGTGTGGTGTGGACATCCAGAGTGATTAGTTTATGGTCTGATCTAACCAGTGATGGGTTGACCTCCGGTGCGGAACACCTGTTGCCCATGTTGGTGATGACCAGGTCCAATATGTTTTTGCCTCTGGTAGGGGAGTTTACCATCTGATCCAGGGCATTTGAGTTGATAAATTCCAGGAAGCGCTGGACCTGAGAGTTTGTACTTGAGTAGTTTTCCCAGTTAACGGTAGGGTAATTGAAATCGCCAAATATCAGGGTGTTCGGTAGGACCTTCATGTTTTCCAGTATTTCCAGAAAGGCGGAGTGGTGGTCCTGGGTCATGGAGGGTATTCTGTAGCAGGCCACAATTTGCATTGCAGATTTGCCCAATGTTAGTTGCACACGGATGATCTCACAGGTATCATGCTGTGCCACTAACCTGGAGGTGTAGGTATCCTTGATGAATATGGATTCACCCCCTCCTTTTGTGTTTCGGTCCATGTTCTGTGGCCAAAATGTGTGGTATGAGTTGTAGCCCGGTAGTGCTGGGGTGCTCTGTGGAGCCTTGAACAAGGTTTCATTTACTGCACTGATGTCAACATTCTCCATACTGAGGAGTGTTTTGAGCGTGTGCATTTTGAGATTTAAACTCCTGTCGTTGAGTAGCATAACCCTCATTTTTTTTATTTGTGCTGATTACGGAGGTGGGTTTGACTTTTGAGCCTTGCTTAAAAAAGGCATTATGGGGGCAGCAAAAGCCTTGGCCAGTATTCGAAAGCCTAGGGATGACAGGTGCAAGCCATCTCTTGCGAACCAACGAGGCTTGTCGAGCATGTCATCCCATGCTGACAGACACCAGACTCTTAGCCAATTGTTAAAATTGATATTTTTTTCTTTATACTGTGGTATTATTTTTGGTGAGGGCAGGATGCTACTCAGGGTCAGTGTCAGATCCCCCCTGGGCTACATGATCAGAGAGCTCTTCCATGTCTCTTTTCATGTAGTCTCAGGTCATTCACATGTTTTTTTCACAGAAGTTTCTTAGAGTAGGTAGAGAATATTTCATAGACAGGAAGAAAACTGCATGTTGACAAATGCTTCACTTATAGGACAAAGGAAAGATAATTTTCTGCAGGAATAAAAGCTCACTAACCTGAACCTGGTGCCATGCAGTTTATGCTAGTTTAAAGACAGATAACACATATTTTAAGAAATGAGAAAACATCATCTTACAGAGTTTGTGGGCACAGTTTCAAAGGTAAATATAATAAATTTGCATTGCAGCTCTATTTGTAATTTTCTAGTCATCTCAAACGTGTTAAACACCTAATTTAAGATGGTTCATTTTTTTGCAACTCAAAAACCATATACTGCTCATGTAAATTTCAAAGTAGCAATGTTGGCATGGTTGGTATAGAACTGGCAATAACAGTTTTTTTTACTTAAAATGATTTCATCCATTAGCTTCAATTCTAACAATGAAAGAATATGTAAGTTATTCACTGATATAAGGAATCAGAAAAGCACATTAACTGCAGTAGCATCATAAATGATACCATGTGTTAACTGTTTTTTTTTTTTATGGAAACATGGTTTAAATCTTCAAAGTTCACAGTTGCCTTGTTTTTTCATCGAAGTTTCTTCTTGACTCCTAACATTAACCTAAGTGTTACTAGTATAACGCTATGAGATTGTACAGCTTGATGTTTGGAAACAAGGATTTCATCTCCTTCCATGTATTGTTGCATATAAAGACTATCTCTTGAATGTAAAGACCTCTGCTTCCAAACATTGCACTGCTTCAGCAACTCTTGTTCTTTTGTTTCTGGAGCATGATGGTGATTGAGTAATACAGCTGTTCATTGTCATTGTGCAATACAGAAACTGTCTAGGCCATATGTCTGTCATAAACAGCACAGTGAAAATTCTATCTAGGAATGTGAATTATACAATGACTGGCTATTATCATTCCAAAACAAGCACGCTGATTGGCCAGCCCTGTTGTAAATCCGAGAATATACTAATGGAAAAAGGTCCGGTCGCCTGGACTTTTTCCCATTAGTATATCTCCTGATTTTTTTACTTTTTTTTCTCTTTTCCCCCCAAACGAGGGAAATGGCACAGACAAAAAAAAAAAAAAAGATAATCAGGTACGTTCTAAAAAATTAAAGAAACTTACCAGATTATCCTTTTTTTGTCTGTGCCATTTCCCTCATTCGTTTTAAGTCTCCCAATTTGTTTTTTTTTTTTTTTATTTTCAATTAAAAAAAAAAAGCAATGGAGATCTTTATTTCTCTGTTGCTACCTCTACAAAGCACTGATGTACTGCATAAGCATGCGAACACAAGTCCCTTACGCATATGCAGTACATCAGAAATGCCCCAGGATACCCGAGAATTGTGGAAGGGCAGCACAGAGGCATTATACAATGACATTATTTAAGAAAAGTAAGTATTTTTTTTCTTAAATAATGTCATTGTATAATAGCAACAACCCATGGCTGGGTATGGGCAATGCTGGATTTACCCACAGTTGGCTTTGTTTGGTCACGAGGGCAAACCACACCAACTGTAGGTAAATCCAGCATTACCCTCTCCCAGCCATGATTTATTGCTTAATTATCTATCTGCAGACATTTTCTCCCTGTGAAACAGCTGTACTGTTGCAGTACCAAAAACACCAGGGCTATGGGAATGCTCCTCCCTATCACTGTGTGTATTCTCACTTCTACCACACAAAAATATGGTTACCTAAATGGTAAGAAAAGCATGCATGTAGGTATATACTCTCTTAATTGCAATGAATAACTGTACTTGCAATATACCTTCAATACTGTTTTTTTTCACTTTAGTGATATAAATAGCTATGCCTGTGATATAAGTTATATTAACCAAGTCACATATTTCATAAAAAAAATCAGTTGTTATTCTTTATCTCATTTTTACAAATACATCAACTACAAATATAACTACTTATAATCATTGAATATGTGCAGTAGTCAAAAAATGAAGCAATATTAAATAAAGCCAGTATTATATCCACACTTCCTTTGAGACTGCTGCACTCCTTGCCATGATTATTGTATAAGATAGAATAATCTTCAATGTGACTGATGTAAATGATTGATGAGCTGTAAATAGTAAAATCACTGTAACTAGTTAAAATGTCTCCAGATCTAGCTAAGTGTTATAAAGCAGAGAAGAAGCATAAGTGTGTACTATAGAAATTGTAATGCCCTTATACCCATTAGACACACACACACACACACACACACACACACACACACACACACACACACACACACACACACGCATACACACTTTAAAATTCAAACCCTCTTCACATTTGAATCCATGCTGGCATTTAACCAGGGGATAAGATATTGACCTGTATACCTTCAGGTATATTTAAAGAATAGATTCAAATTATATAGCATGCATGATGTCTTAAAAGACCTTTTTGCGATACTGTGAAATACATCCATAATTTCATTTTTTAACATTTTATGGTCTGTAAAGTAAATCTGCATATAAAAATGCCAAAAAATAACAACAACAGAATACCAATTCAACAAATGCAGTACTGAAAATTATCCTTAATCAACTTAAACTCTAAAGACACTGATTTTGCAGGATATAAACACATTAAATATGATTAATAAGGCAAACAATATTTAAATAGTTATAAATGAATGCAAGGCATGGCTACCTTAAGAACTTGTATAATTAAGGATGGTAATTACCAGGGGTAGAAAATTAAGCATACAAATTATATTATAAACAATCCATTATACAGAGCCAGAAACAATTAATTATACCTTATTATATCAATAAAGCTCATTCCATTCTTCACAATGTTTTCTCTTTTAAAATTCATACTACACTTGCTTTTTTTTCTCTGTCCTTAAATTTATAACTCTTTCCATGACTCAGTATTGGATCAGGATCTACGGCTATAATATTTATCTGGAATTAATCATTACATTTAAAATCATAAAGACACATAATGTCCACATGTTAAATAATGTCCTTCAAACCAATATATATATTTTCATAATGAAAAGCAACAAGAGGAGACAAAAACTAACAACGACATAAACCAGATATTTGAGGAAAAAAAATATTGTTCTAGAGGAAATAAAAATGCTGTACAGATACAAGATTCACACCGAATATTCTACATTATGCCGCTGCTACTAAGCTGAATATTACGAGCAAAGGAAATGAAAATGAGAAGAGACAAATGGGATCTGCATTAACAAATCCTGAATTACAGAGGTCAGAAAGGAGCAGAACTAGACAAAATCAACCAGACTTTGTTGTAAGAAATCACCATTTTGCATTTTGTTAGCCTAAAATTAACAGGGTTTTACATACTACAGGCCGACAATATATTATCAACATTAACTGCATACATGACAAGGGCATTACAGATTTTATTTTTTATTACAGTATGACAATTTCAGTGATCAAGGATATGTCGCAATGTCCTGCTCTATTCACATCCTTCTAACTTCTTCCCAGTAAATGGAAATTATAAAACTATCTTAATAATTGGTTCTAGGGTTTTCTGATTATCATAATAATGCTTATTGACAAACCCTGTGTGCTTAGTTTAGATCTGAGTAGGGCAACTATATGATCTGTAGGGAATATCAATAGATATTTGGAAGGTAATCCATTCATTTTTAAACAGTATCTGTGCAGTCATTTGAAGTTGCTTTCCTTTTTTTATCATCTGGTATAACTTTAATTTTACAGTAAGCCTGTTTACCTATTTTTGCATATGGATTTCATTATTCAAGCATGTACAAATACATATATAATAAAAAATATCTTAAACTTTTTTTATGAAAAATGCATTTATCATATATATATATATATTGACATCAAATGACAAAAAAAATGTTTTAGAACTTTCTATTGATATGTGCAGCAGCTTTAAGGATAAAACTTAATGGAACCATATAACCTGCTGAGAGACAATCAGATTAAAAGGAATCACACATCATTTTAGAAAATAAAATTACAGAAAATAGTGGATGATCACATTACTTCACCTTTAGCATTAAGACAACCAGTTTATACCAATGTTAATGAGAGGGATGCCACATGCTGGACAGTTAGACAGTGGGCAGTACAGTCATGTTACACACTTTTGGTCCAAACAAGGAAACATAAGATACAAAACTGTATTATAGGCCAAGAAATTGAATCAGAAGGAAAGAATCATTAAATATAAACATGAAAAGCTCAGAAAATTATATCAGTTTGACCATCCTGTTATGCTTGCCAGTATATAAATATTTAAATGTTTGCAGTCCTACTCACAGTTAGGTAGTCATTCATGCATTGATGTGCATATTTATACATGCTGTTGGTTTTGTGTTTGTGGTGAGCACACTGAGTGCATAGAAATGAGTGAATGCTCATTTCAAAGAATTGCATATGGTTAAATTTAATTGTATGCAGTGTAAGAAAGCAACAGAGTGCAGGAAACCTAAAGTTTGAATGAAAAAGAGGTGGTTGTCAACATATGCAAGATTATGTTATAGCAGTTGTTGGTAAATACACATGTGATTGCAGTTTAGGGTTAGAGCATGGGTTAGGTAAGGAGATAGATTCAGTGTTATTCATATTTTGTGTAGCCTGTGTTCTGTGTCCTTTTGTCTTGTGTAATGTTAATGTTATGAAATGGGTTTTTAGAAAAGTAATGTGTATGGTTAGGCTTAAGGCAGAGATAGGGTTACGTTTTTTGTTAGGGTGAGCACACATTAGTAAGATGGTTTTCTACCTTCCATGGTATAATCAGATATACATATATAGATATCAATATAGCTATCGATATATTGCATGTGTGTTAATTGCTCTTTCTCATTAGACATATTTTTTTATAAAATACATAAATATCCATATATATATATATTTGTGTGTGTGTGTGTGTGGGTGTGTGTGTATATATACATGTCTATATATATGTGTGTGTGTGTGTGTGTATATATACATGTCTATATATGTGTATGTGTGTGTGTATGTGTGCGTGTGTGTGTGCGTGTGTGTGCGTGTGCGTGTGTGCACGTGTGTGTGTGTGTGTGTGTAGCAGAAGACCAAAAAGAAGACAAAAAACTAGATAACTGGAAAAAACTTTTTGGACCCGGCGAAAGGAGGAGGCCAAACAGATAATTTTAGTGCTTTCTTTCTTTATTATTAGAGCTTCATCAGAAAATAGATGAATAATTTAAAACTACACAGGCATAAATAAATGCAGATAGCCAACCGATAACTAACACCAAAATTTGAAAAATGCAGCAACAATAAAGTGACCAATGGGGAACAACCACCAAAAGAATACAGGACAATTAAAGAAAGAAGCTCAACATAGGGGGTGGTCCTTTTATCGCTACCACTGTAAAGCACATTTAATATTGAGATTTTCATTTGCATTAAGCAGAAGCTGCCATCTAAGTTCACGGACTTTGCGTAGTGTGTCATAGTTTCCTACAAAATGTTTAACGTGATCAAGCACGGAGAATTTGAATCCCTGAAAACCAGCACAAGTTGTGCTATATTAGGCTAGTGCAGTCTTGAGATCTAGGTACAGGATGGCTGCACAGTGCTCCTTGATTCAATTAGAAAGCTTCCTTGAGGTTTTTCCTATATAAAGATTGTCTCAACAAGCACAAATGCTAGCATACACTGCATTACTACTGTTACAATCATAGAAACTGGCAAAAAAGTGCATGCCATTGCAATGTTTGAAAGTATAGTGGGTGCCAGTGTAGTTATGCTTGCAGGCTACACAGGAACCACAAGGGAACATGCCTATGGTGTTTGGATTGTGCTCAGAATGTTACTGAAAAACATTATTGTCTTCTTGCTCAAATGCTTGTCTGAGGGTCATTGTTTTCTTAAAACTAAAGGCGGGACCAAGTTCTCTACTGATTTTAATGATGTGCCATTTCATAGTAAAGAAGTTTCATATTGGGAACATGTTGAGGCTAATGAGGAGGGAAAAGCTTAAGGTCAGATTGGTCCTGGGGTACTGCTTCAATATAGTTTCAAACCTAAATTTAAGAATGGGTTTGAACTTAGTGGTTCGGGTGTTGCTAACCTCTTGGTAGATCCTATCTATCAGAGCCCTACGGTAATTTCTGTGGAGAAAAGGTTAATTAGGAAAGAGCTCTCACTGTGGAACAGTGAGTCCCCACTGTTAATGTGAGATAGACATACAAATTGCCCCCTAACAATACTGGCCTTCATATAGAAGGGATGTTGGCTGGTAAATTCCAGGAAGTTGTTCCTATAAGTATTTTTATGAAAAATGTTGGACTGGAAGCTAAGTATCTCCATGTTAAGGGAGATTCTGATGTCCAGAAATTGTACTCTAGTACCAATACCTGACATGGAGAAGGAAAATAATTCAATGCTATTGTAGAGGGTCTGGATAAAAATCATTGAGCTCGGACATGGATCCCTGACAAATGAAAAAAAATGTCATCCCCCTCTAGCTAGGGTCAATCAAAAAAAACTTCTCCAAAGCTGATTACAGCCTCCTGAGGGATGATATAAACAGCTTCACAGCTCCCTCCTGCTGTCTAGGAAATGGCACCAGTATCCAAAACTATACCAAATTACTATACGGACATTTATATAGATGCATGGAATCAGGAATACCTGACAGGACTAAATCATCCTCCGCAAGGAAGAGTAAACCTATCTGGTGGACATCTGCAATAAATAAACTCTGTAACAGAAGAAAAAAATTGCTGCCAGGACCAAGAAGGAGCAGGTGCCCAATAGGAAGCAAATCCTCCTTAGCCTAAACAAGCAAATAAGAGCACTAATGAAATCCTCCAAAGCAAACTTCGAGTCCAAATTGGCCACATCTACTAAAGACAATCATAAAGCCTTCTTCACATATGTCCGTAATCTCAAAGGTAGCACCCAGATCTGTTCAGAACTGATGGTCAAGGATACCACATATATGGATGCTGTCTATATAGGCTGACAGATTCAGTGAAAATTTGACCCCTCTGTCCCCCATCAGTAAATCAGGACATTCCCAGTACCTGCCCCTTTCCTCTTATATCTAAGGATCAGGTCATCACTGCTCTCTCAAAGGCAAAAAATACAGCCTCCATGGACCTGATAACATCCCAGGCTGCATCCTACATGAACTCAGGCAGGAACATGCAGCACCATTAGGCACCCTATTCAACCAAAGCCTGACTACCGGTTTTGTCCCAGCTGAGTGCAGGATAGCCACTGTCATCCCTTTACACAAAGGTGGAGCATCCACTGATCCAGGAAATTATAATCCCATAAGCCTAACTAGGCTGATCTGCAAGGCCATGGAATGGATTGTCATGGACCTCATAAACAAGGACATTGGCAACCTCCAAACACTCGATCCCACACAGTTTGGCTTCATCAAGGAGAGGTCTTGTCTGTTAAATTTGGTCGACTTTTTTGAGACAGTCACCAAAAGTCATGGATGAGGGGAAGACAGTGTACACTGCCTACCTTGACCTGGCCAAAGCCTTCAACACTATTCTCTACTCAGCATAACAGATAAACTCTCTTAACTAGGCATCAATCCATATTTTACCAGATGGGTAGCCAACTGGCTCACTGATAGAACCCACCTAGTCAAAATAGGGGAAGCCACCTCAAACAGTAGACCCATATTGAGAGGCGTACCCCAGGGTTTGGTCTTGGGGCCTCTGTTATTTGGGATATATTTTTCTGAGATACAGGCCAAAACCAGTGGGCTATGGCTGACCAAGTTTGCAGATGATTGCAATTTAGGAGCTATCATCAGTTCCACTAGTGACGTGGACATCCTCCAAGAGGGTCTCACCCAAACAAATGACTGATGCCAGAAACATGGCCTCAAGCTGAATACAAAAAATGCATTGTCCTTCCCTTTGGGGAGAGAAATGTCCCCACAAATTATCACATTAATAGCAGCATTCTAAGCATGCAGTCAGTCGTGAGGGATTTGGGCACCCAGATTGATACAGCCTGACTTTTGACCACCATGTTGCTTCCATTGTACAGAAAGCTTTCTACATGGCCCACCTCATAAGTAAGGGTATCTCATCTGGGGACAAGGAGGTCATAACATCCCTGTATTCTTACCTTATAAGGCCCATTATTGAGTACATTGCCCCATTCAGCACGTACCTTGCAAAGCACATGCAGCAGCTGGAGAGACCACAGAGATTCCTCACCAGGAGAATCCAGGGCCTCAAAAATCTTCCATACACAGATAGGCTAAAACCCCTATGCCTCTACTCTGTTTCCTACAGACTCCTCAGAGGTGACCTCTGTCTGGCATACAAGGTGATCTCGGACCCCACCTTGATGGGACTGCTGCATATCCGCAAGTCAAGCTCCACTTGAGTAACCCACACAAGCAGCCTCAAACTGGTCTGTGACATCAATAGGAATTGCTGGCAGGACAGATTTGTGTCCCAGAGACTCCCCCATCTATGGAATAAACTCCCTCTCCACTTCAAGCAGAGTACCTCATTACACCTTTTTAAGCACTGCTGGACAGGGGCATCGGGTCCTGATTTGTCTATGCATGGGCTAAACTCTTGGCTAGGCTTATAAGGGCTTCAGGGCCAATAGTCTAGTAACTTCATATGGTCCTATGATCCTATGATCCATATAACAGCAGTATAGCTTGGTTTTATCAAAACCTGGAAGGTGCACTAAGGTCTCAGCTTCCTAGGCACTGAGTGCAATGTTGGCTTAGGCAGGGGTCATCTTTAACCCATGGCTAACCATGTTGTTGCTGGTAAATCTTGCCACTGAAATGGAAAAAAGTTGTTGGAAAGGACAACTGAAATAAGGTTACATATGGTGCTGATTTTAAGTTTGTTGAAAGTGGAAAATTTAGAGAGGAAGTGCCGGGTGAGGGTTAAGCCCTCGGAGTGGGGTATATTGGTGTACAGGAACTCAATGTCTAAGGTGACTAAGATTTGTTCATAGGAGGATACCTGGTGGTGGTACAGTTCATTAAAAAGGCCCAGGTGTCATGTAAATAAAAAGGAGTGCACTGCGCAATAGGGTTAAAGAGAACATCTATAAACTGGGAGATATTCTCCATTTTAGTTTTATTATTTGAGGCAATGTGTCTGAAGAGTGGATCACTAGGGTTTTTATGAATCCTCAGGATGCCGAAGAGTTTCCCTAAGGTGGGGTTAGCTACAGACATAAAGTGATACTCCTCTGGGGTAATCCTGTTATTCTACAAAAGCTCTAGTAAAAACTCATCTGTTAAGGCAAACTGTTTGTAAACAACTGGTAATACAAATTTATAAAATGCATTGTTAAGCATGGCAAATTCTATCCTAGAAATATATATGCACAGTTCCATAACCACAATACCGGTGCCCTCGTCCACTTTCATAATACAAATTGTTCTATCATTACTTAACTCTTTAATGGCTGTGGTCTCAGAGGTGGTTAAGTTAAACCATTTGTTACGTCTTTTGTCAGAAAATAAGTTCCAAAGATCTCGGTCGCAGATTTTGAGAAAAACACCGAGAGTGTTGTGTAACGATTGAAGATGCTTTCCCTCCTTGGAGAGTTGAGGGAGACTGGCTCAGTGTCCACATCATTGAGGCTGTATTTAGATTCAGTTTTCTTAGATAAAACCTGAGGTCAAGCTGGACATTGGTGAAATCCGCTCTCTGGGCTGGTATGTAGGTGAAACTTTTGCTGAGAATTCTGAGGTGCTCATCAGAGAAGCTCTGCGTTGTAAGGTTAAAGATGGAGCAGTTACTGGCTTTGGAGAGACCAGGAGAGGTTGATATTAATTTTGATTTCTTGCCCTGTTCCTTCCTCACCTACTGGAGTGGCCTATTGCAGTGTGTTTTATTGCTCTAGTGTTCATCCTGCCCAGGGATAAAAAAAACTCGTTGTTACTGGGAATGGTAGGGATGGCACAATAAGCAATAGTATCATTGGTAGGTGATCCACTGGTTAGACTATTGGGTAAATTGGTGGGCAACAGAAGGAAATCATCCAAAACAGAGACCATGGGACCACTCAAGTCAGCATAATGTCCAGGAGATGGTCTTAATGTGGAGGTGGTACATTGAGAATCCTTTGGGAGGTAGATTTGTTGATTGTGGTGCTGGTTGAGATCTCTGAAGTTGTTGCCTTTTTCTGTAGACAATCATAGCTACATGACTAGTGATCTTAGCGGAGATGCCATCCAAAGATGTTGGTAGAGGCAAAAGGCGGAATATTGAGTAATGGTGGGGTGTAACTCAGTTATGTCTTTTTCAATAAGTCCTAAGTCCATCTTGTCTTGGTTCTCTCTGATGATGACCTTCATGATTTGTAGGACTGCTTCATTATAAATCCTTGTGAGTTCCTTATAGGTGAGCAAATCCGTGATCTTCCAGTTGAGGAATTTATAGCAGTGCAAGCCTTGTGGGATGATGTTGCTGTGTAGACAATTTCTGAGATAGAAGTTGTTATACTCAGTACTTTTGTAGGTGTGAAAAGCCTGTCCATCTTAAAGATCAAGGACTTGCAATTGACAGTACAATCATCCCAGAGTTTGGAGGGAAAGGAGGTCTCTGGGTGTGTATTGTCTGCTTCATTGATGAAGAAGCGGTTCCTGGTGTTATTAGAGAATAATCGTTTGAGAAGTCCTTAATTGGGAATGGAGAGACTAGAAGGGGAGACATCTGGTTCATCGGTTCTGTGTCCCTTGTCAGTCAGGTTTCCATTGGGAAGAACAGTGTTGAAATCTTGCAAGACATTTTGAGCTTTGGTTGCCATGTCAGCAAGCTTTTTAAAAGGTGCTGATAAGTCTGGCAGCATGGAGTGGGTGGTCATGTCAAACATATTCTGGCTAGAGGAGTCAAGTTTGGCTATGATCCTTTAAGCCATGGGTCAACTCAGACAAAAAATATGCAGCACATGACTGAAAAGTAGAAAAAAAGACTAGATAACTGGAAAAAGTTCTTGGACCGTGTGAAAGGAGGAGGCCAAACAGTTAATTTTTAGTGCTTTTGTTCTTTATTATTAGAACTGCATCAGAAAATAGATAAATAACTTAAGACTGCACAGACATAAATAAATGCAAACATCCAATTAATAACTACCACCAAAATTTGAAAATGCAGGAACAATAAAGTGACCAATGAGGAGCAACCACCAAAAGAATACAGGACAATTAAAGAAAGAAGCTCAACAGAGGGGGTGGTCCTTTTATCATAACCACTGTAGAGCACATTTAATAATGAGATTTTCATTTAAGCCTGGAGAGGTTTCTACATTAAGCAGATGCTGCCATCTGCAGACTTTGAGTAGTGTGTCATAGTCTCCTACAAGATGTTTAACATAATCAAGCATGAAGAATTTGAATCACTGAAAACCAGCTCAAGTTGTGGTATGTTTGGCTTGCGTGTTCTTGAGATCTAGGTTCTAGATGGCTGTGCAATGCTCCTTGATTCAATCAGAGAGCTTCCTTGTGGTTTTCCCTATATAAAAATTGTCACAACAAGCACAGATTCTGGCATACACTATATGAACACTGTTGCAATCATAAAAACTAGTAAAAAAGGCTGTAACATTACAATGTTTGAAAGTATAGTGGGTGCTAGTGTAGATATGCTTGCAGGCTGCACAGGAGCCACAAGAGAACATGCTTATGGTGTTTGGATTATCCTGGGATGGTAACTGAAAAAGGAATTGTCTTTTAACTCAAATGCTTGTCTGAGTGTCCTGGTTTTCTTAAAACAAAAGGCAGGACCACTACCTAAGATATGGGAAAGCTCTCTAGTACTTTGAATGATGTTCCATTTCCTAGTAAGGATATTCTGTATTGGGAACATGTCAAGGCTGATGGGCAGGGGAATGCTAGGGGTCAGATTGGTCCTGGGGGACAGCTTTGACACAGTTTCAAACCCGAGTTTGAGAATGGATTTGAACTTAGTGGTTCAGGAGTTGCTAACCTCTTGGTAGATCCTATCTTTAAGAGCCTTAGGGTAATTTCTATGAAGGAAAAGGTTATTTAGGCAGGAGCTCTCAAAATGGCACACTGAATCCTCACTGATAATGCAAGATAGGTGAATGAATTGCCCCCTGACAATATTTGCCTTTATAAAGAAGGGAAGTTGGCTGGTAAATTCCAGGAAGTTGTTTCTGTAAGTTTTTTTTACAAAAAATGTTGGACTGGAAGCTAAGTATCTCTGTGTTACGGAACATTTCAATGTCCAGAAATTGTAGTCTGGTGCCAATGCATTTATATATGAATATATACATATATGAAAGACTCCCACATTATTGAGACGATTTTTCTGAAACTGCAAAAGACCAGAAATTTAAAAGTATGAATCTTCCATAACCAAAAAGTGTTCCATGTATATCTGTGACCAATCCATCAGGTAATCTTCTTATAAAAAAACAAAGACAAAGTGCAAACCTTCCATTACACTAGTGTTTTAAAATAACTCACCCTAAACCGCAATCACAATGTCCCAGTAGTGACACTTCCTATAATTCTACATGAACTTAAAGAAACGTTAGTGTAATCTCATCCATTCTGATCTGTTCCCGTACTTTGTCTTTGTATTACAAATGTACCTCGCAGAAAAGTCTGCAATGGAGTGGACCTAGTCTCAATACTTCACAGGTGAAATGGGAATGTAAGGAAAAGACTGCAATTATTTTTTTTCTCCCCCCCACACACACACACAAATTAAATATACCAGCTCAGAGATTGCACTACCTTGAGGAAAAAGACATTTTTATATCTGTTGTTATAGTGCTTACTACATGTCAGTAACTTATTTTCTCTTATATGAGATTCGGCTGTTTACATTTCCAGTCTTATGCAGTTTCGGCAAAGCCATATCGGTAATGTGGGATTCATTCATTTGGGCTTTCATTCATTTTAAGTAGACCCATATATATATATATATATATATATATATATATATATATATATATATATATATATATATATATATATATATATAAAGAGAGCGCATGTCTTTTAATGAAGAGTTCATTTTGTAGAATATCCTATTTTAGCAACATTTAACCCTTTTCCTACTGCTGGTACAACCCTGGTGTGGCCATATCTAAGGAAGAGAGGTAAGTAAAACAACCAGCTAGCAAAATGGCTTGTAATAACTCTCAAGCCCGAACTGGAATTGACACTGAAGATTTTAATATAATTGATAGTGGATAAAATGACAAGAAAAGTATGCGTACATGTGTAAATGCACACACACACATGCATACATACATATATATATATATATATATATATATATATATATATATATATATATACACACACACACACACACACACACACACACACACACACACACACACACACACACACATACATAATTATATGAAATTGGACAATTTGGGATCTTTTTCAACAGCAGATTATCCAAAAAATTGGCTACTATGGTATTATGTATTGATTAGTAAATCTTAAAACTGAGGAATTAGAAAATCCTAAAACTGAGGAATGCAAAACAGTGCACAGTTACACATCACTGCATGCTTAGTGAAAGTTGTGATAACCTCATTCATATTTTTAGATTCATGCACTTCACAGTAATATGCTGTACTATGAAGTTTATCCAAAATAATACTAATAAAAACAACTTTCAAGGTTATGGAAATCAAGTACCAAAAATTTTGATATATGAAAATGACAGTACCATAGAAAACTGCAGAGCTGAAAGTGGGTTTTGCTATGTCGATATTTAGTGCTTTATATATTATTAGATGTTTGTACTATTTAAAAATGCTATACATTTAAACAGACAGCATTAATAATAGCATTGTACACTTAGCTGGTACCATAAATCATGGAAGAGGGAACAAAATGTCCAATGCCAAGCATTAATAACTTAAGTGAATCAGCATCAACGTAAAGCTGCCTTGATCTGCAAACTGCTACATAAACACATCTGTACATTTGCTAATGTATCAAATGTGAAATATTGAGATTATTTTTGTGAAATTCTGAGAACAGTTTTGGTTCTAAACCAAAGATTATGTCTGAATTTTTGATCATAGCCAAATTGTTGCATCTTAGAGACAGTGATGTCAAGGAATTAACATCAATAGCATACCAAAACAGTACTAGATAGCTGAATCCTGCCATCTCTTAGAAAAAGCAGTTATGATCAGAGAAACCCAGTCATAATTATTTGTAGTTTGTGAACCTTCGGCCATTAGTCTGGCAGTGGAAAGTATATTACAGCTTCTAAATCCGGTAAAGTCGTACTTCTACTGTTCTGCACTGGTAACCATGTACGATGCAGAGCGAGACTTGATTATAACAGCTTCTAAAAGTTTATAGCATAGAGGATTATCAGGTCTCTGACCATAACTGGCTTAGTGTGTGTTCAAGATATGGATGCCAAGAAATTCATCTTGAGAGCAAAGCATGAGGGGTGAATCTTGGCATCAATGTCAGGAATGCATACTGAAAGGTTATACAATCAATGGCCTTATCATAATTCTTTGTAGTGCACAGAGCTTTATCTGCTCTGTGTACTACCAGTTATAGAAAAAAACTGTAGGAATGCAAACTGTTTTATTTGCTTTGGAAACCAGTAACAAACTTAACAATGTCAAACAGAGAGCAGCACACCTCTCAGCTCTTTTTGCTAAAGAATTCTGAACAAATGCAAAAATAATAGGGGGACAAAAGATAAAAATAAAGGAGGGTTTTTAGCTATTATGCTTATTCTTTTAAAGTTACTATAACAACAGGTTTTGCATCAAGATGCAATTTCTGAACAATAAGAGGTATGAAAATATAATGTCTGGCATTATTGATTAACTGTAATTATCAGTGATTTACAAGAAAATAATAAAAAACATAAAAATAATGATATACACTGCAAAAATATGAGAGAAACCCATGGACAGTTGAGAGGCATTGATAGCATGTAGAAAGAAAGCTGTTAGGCCAAAGCTCAAGACATGATCTTAATAGCACTTAAGCAACCACTAAGCACTGTTGCAATCAGGTTTCATAGTAGGGAAGGTATTGACAAGTTTATATTTTTCAAATATTGGAGCATAATCTCACCACTCCATACACTACAAAAGTTGTTAAAGATCAAGTGGAAATAGACAATTCAAGTGAAGTCTTAAAACATAAATTTTAGCTGTTATGCATGATTACCCTCTCCATGATACTTCCCCTTGAGTCTGGAGGTCACCCAATTTGCCATTTCCTCCAAAAACATAACTAAAAATTGTCACAGGTAAATAAATCCACTTCCTGCAACCAGTCAACCACCAAATAGGAAGACAGGGTTGTGCATGGTGAGCTGACATTGAGTAGTATACTGCAAGAGGAAGCAGGGAGCTTCATTCCAAGATTGCAGCTGCTTTCAGCAGCTTTGAAAAGTTAGTTTTTAATTAAAATATTTTAAAAATTTTGTTGTTACTTGTCAGTATATCTTTACATGTCTTTCAATAGTGATTATGTGGTAGATGGAAGCCCTGTCATGCTCTCTTTTAGGCACATTGAACCTTATGCCTTTGAACCTCGAGCAAACATGCTGGCTAGTGGCGCACACATTACTGATAGTTCGTCATTTCAGGAGGAGATGTTTGAAGAGGATGGGGCACCAGTCTATGAAGCAGGCCACTGTTAAGTCAAATTATAGGAATATATTGCCTTTCATTTAGCAGTGTCATGCAGCAGTTCTGCTGCAGAGATGCAGACACAAGTAAAGTGTGCACATAAGCTAGCAGTGGAAATTGGCAGCATGTTAACCATGTGCAGTGGTGGTGGTATGTACACATCAGGCATTGCTGTCAAGTATATGACACCTGAAAGATTGCGCAAATCCTGTTTATATTATTTTTTTTAAATGGGAAGCTTTTGACTATGTTACTAAGCTTCCCTGTCTAGAATTTTTAATGTACTTTGCTTCACTATCAGCAATCACTGAAATGTAAAAGCCATGTCTGCAACTAAAAATGGGAATGAACTGAAAAACTGCTATGTTTTGACAGCTGACATAATTTCTGTTCAAGCATCATGCTGTTGCAGTACACGGAAAAGGCTCTTGGCACTCAAATCAATGTGAATTATGGATCCTCTGGCATAACTTTATTCTTTGTCATTTTAATTGACCAGTAATTTCTGCTTCTGAACTAATCCCCTTTCATTAAATTTGTAGACTTTCAACTATTACATTTGTAAGGGAATTGAATGGTTTTATATGAGTGATCTGCTCTGCCCAAATCTGCAAATTTGGTTAGATAACCATACAGGAAATTATAGGCAAGTTTGGATGTATTACTTATTAGCACAATGCACCTTGCATTCTGTACACGCTGATATTATACATTAAAGGAATATGTATTAATATATATACTGACAAAAGGATGACACTATTCTGACATATGAATAAACTATTGTGCTATTTTATTTATTTTTACATTTGTTTACCAGGATAGTCCGACTGGATACATGTCCATTTTCAGCAGAGGCCCGGGGACAAAAGCTCCACATAGACAAACTTACATAGATTATACAGAAGTTAGCAAACAATTACAAAAACAAAGTGATTATATACAATGGTTTGGTAGTATTCCCTAGTAGGGACTCACAATTCTCATGGACAGACACAATTCAAAGAAAGAGACACCAGATTGGAAGCAGAGCTTGATAACGTAATTACAAGTTATAATAATTACAGAATATGCTTTTAGTTTATAACTTGATCAGGGTTGGTACATGGACATAGCCAATTCACTTTGAGATACTGTTTGAGGTTTCTTTAAGTGACTTTTGGAGGATTGTAGGGTTATATAGTTTGACAATGAATTCCAGGTTTTGCCAATGAAGTTAGCAAACAGGGATTCACCAACAGAGTTATTAGCTTTGTGGGTTTGGACCAGTAGTTTATCGGCTGACTGTAGGGATTTTAGGTTGCTATATGGCTTAATAATATTTTTAAGTGAGGGGGTATCCTCAGGGTGGTACAAAATTTTGTGTGCTAGTAAGAGTTGATTGAATTGAATTAAGGTGGGCAGTTCTAGCCACTCTAGTTGTTTAAGGTTCTGGCAGTGGTGGGTTCTATAGGTGGAGCCAGTGGTGAATCTGGCAATATGATTTTAGCTATGGGACAGCTTACCTAGTTCAGATTTGTTGATGTTTGAGAGTACAGGCAAGGCATATAAAAGAGTAGAGAGTAGGTGTGATCGGGTGATTGCAGTCCTAGCCAGTGGGATTAAAAAGGTCTTGTTCTATTATCCTACTATCTACTACTAGGTCTATTCATTCTGCAATTATTGAATATTTGTAATATCGTGACCAGAATGCCACAGTAATCTCTCATGCACAGCAAACCAATAATAGTCAATCCAAATTAATGGTGACACGTTGCAGTGTCATTGTCTCTCAGATGAAATTGAGTTGTATCACCAAATCATGGACCTGAATTTATATGGTAGTGGAATTACCGCGGTACAGGAAAGGTGGAGGCCCTGCTTAAGTTCTGAGGTGCTATTCTTATGATAAAGCATTAAACAAAATTGTCACCCAGCCTGATTTTGCTGTATCAGCAAGCCACTAAAGATCCAGTGACACTCATCAGAAGTAAGTTTCCCTTGATGTTCTGGTCAGACTTCCCCTATCCATTGTAAATAACACTTCAGGTATCAACTGAAAAAGGTTCTCAAGCTCAGGCATATTTAGATAACAAAGTACAATACATACTAATTCCTATGTTTTCTTGCACATAAACAGGGTATTCATCTGCACTTTAAGTTACCCAAGTTTGGGAATGAATTTTAGCCATTGGCAAGATTGGTCAGGGAGGGTGATAGCATGAAGTGGACATCAACCTTCTCTTCATTTCCAAAGGTGGGGGATGAGGAAACATTAAGCCTGGTAGACCATTGATGGAGAGTAGAAACCTCACACCATGTCTCAAGATAACACAGGGCAGAAATGATATCCTGATAACACCTCAGTAGCTGGTTCCCCATCTGGGGACCATAGCTGACTACTGTGAGAAAGACAGCCCCCAGCTAAATGCTCCAATTCATACAACAATCCCTTACTCCCAGTCTGAATCATGAGTTTCTGGGAGATAATCTTACCAAAGAGAGAAACAGTCCATCAGGCAAAGGGTAATGTCCAGGATACCCAGCAAGGAGGAATTTGTGGAGCTGGGGAGGTGTGAGGGCAGGGAAAAGGAGGTGAGTTGGACAGTGAGTGGGGTTGATGGAAGAAATATATACAGCTGAACAAATACTAATTCCTGTACACACTTTAAGGGAGATGATTTTGGGTGTTTAGGGTGGAGTTAGTCATATCAATTGATTGCACATACTATAAAAGAAGCAACTTATTCCCTGAAAAATCTAAAATTAGGATGACAAAGTTCCTTGTGCCTGAGATATATAAATGGAAAGGAAAGCATACTTCATAAAGGGATCCATATAGCCATTTTGAAAAAGGGAGTAAAGAAACTATATCAATCTCATGTTAGTGTAGAGGTCCAGGTTTTATTTATAGTAGAAAATTGACTATTCCATTTGTAATGTGAATTGTAATCACAGATACCATAAAGGTAATACTAGTATACTGACAATTGTTTTTTGCTGTTTCTTAATCAATTCATTTTTTGGCTTCTGAGATGGAAATATATTATTTTGGGTGCAATACTGATATAAAATCATGCGAGATGTATAAACAAGTGAATGAAGTCCAGTATGTCATTAGGTGAATGGTGCAGTGCACACCTTGGCTTAGCAACTGTCAGTGGAATTCTGCAGATTTGTGAAGTAAAGGGTAAGACTAAATCAATGTTTGTGTGTGTGTTTTCATTTGCAGCAACAAATCAATCACTTCCGTATAGCTTAGATGGAGTAAATTATCTGATTTTTGGGTCAACAGACAGAGGCAGTGCAATAAGTTATACAGATCTTACTTATTTATCCTGAAAGCTGCTTTTTGGTGAAGAGATATATTATGCACGAAGGAAATAAAGTATTACATGAATCTACAATATAGACCGAGTGTCACATATTCTGGAATAAACATTTTAGTCAATTACTAAATCACTTCCTGTATTGATTTTTATGGGAACAATTACGGAGAGCACTTAATTTTTAATCCATCTAGACAATCAGATAATGACTGTCAAAAATGATAAAATGTATTGGACATTGGAAATTGTGTTTAAGAAAGACATGGATTAAACCACAAAATTAAGTGGACATTTTTTTTGTTGTTGTTTGTTTTATTCTGAGCAAAGAGACAACAGAGTCTGAATTCTATCATAATTTTATACGATAAAACAGGAATTAAGCATAGGTTACTATACATTATTATAACTGTAAAGCAGTTAAACATTTCCATTGCTGCACTGACCTGTTTTATTTATTTCTTTAAAATTTGCTAACCAGGTAGGTGGACTGGTCCAAGGATCCTTTTCAGCCACAACCCAGGCCATAAAGACAAAGACAAAGCATACATTGTGTATGCAAATTATATGAAATAGAAAAGAAAAACAGTAGGCTGATGTGTGCAAGCATATTTACAAATAAACATATTTAGACATTTGAAATGCATTAACAATCATTATCTACTAAAGTAAAGATAAACGTATATTGCTTTGACCACGACAATATGAGAAACTAAAAGAATGTGACAGCTGTGATTTCTGTGTATGTTAAAATGATGGTGAGAAAACAGTTTGGTTTCAAAAATTTAAAAACATATCATTAAAAAATCTGTCTAAAATGATGGTAGGTAATTTAATTTATAACCTCAGTAAACAAAAGGGACAAATAAAACAGGATAGAAAGGTGTTAAAGGAATTCATATATATGGGGATGTCAAAGGAAGAAATAAAGGACATTTAAAAATGGAACGTTTACAACTGCGATAGATTGCTTAGAATGCTGTAATGATGTGAAAGCAATAACAGGTGGTGTGCAGACGGAAGAGGTTGTCAGATCATACTGCAGTATGGGCTAGAACAGGGTAAGACAATGAAATAAGAAAGGAGGGAAAATGAATAAAGAGATTAACTGCAGAGTTTATAAAGGAGGAAGAAATAAGAGAGAGAAAGTTTGTGGAAAGAGACCATTTTATAACACATGGACACAGTGGTGGATAGTATATAAGCAAAAGTATAAAACTATACTTAAAAGTGGAAAGAAGAATGAAATAAAGAAATCAGATAAAATAAAAAGACATTTTATGACACTATGACAAACTGATAGAACAATGAAGTAACAAAATAAGGGAACAGAACAACAGCTGTGTTAAAAAGTATAGAAAATGTACATAGGCAAAGATTTCTATAAAAAGAAAGAAACAAAAAGTTTCCCTTTAGTTATGAAAATAAGTACAAATGAGAGAAGAAAAGATGGATGCTATCTTACATGGCAAAGGAAACATAACACTCAGTCAAGAGTATATAGTGGAGGTGGTGGAGAATTATGTATAGACAATAAATAAACAGGAAGAAACTGATCAGTAGGAAGCATGGAAAGTGAAATTATAACTGCAAAAGTTAATAATGGTTTAAAAGTTTGATATAATAATGCAACAGAGAAGGTGATAAGAGAAGGAAAGAATAAATTAGTGCCATGAGTGGATTGTATAAACTTGCCCCTGGATTTACTAATCTTGGGTGCAGGACTAGCTTAGTCCTGCAGGGAAGTGACCGTTCAGGAGCAGGACGGCAGCACGCCATGCATATTAATGTAAGCAAGCTGCCTGAGCTCCTAATCTTACACGGAGCATGTAAGAGTGCAGGGGGCATGTCTGAGAGCAGAGATCGCAGAATATACACGCCACTGCAATGAAAAACAGCAGAAAGCCCAAAAGAATGAGCAAAACCACTCATAGGTGTCCACATACCCCCAGCAACATCCCCCTGTGTGTGCAAGAGCAATAGTAAACACAAGCAATGTAATGATCCTTTTATTTATGAAACAGATTAAATTTAACGGTAGGTGCATGGGTTTGCCCATCGCTTAGCTACGGTTAAAGCAGCTTAAATGGCAGAAGACGATAAAAAGGAAGATATACATAAATGAAACAGTGTAGCAATAGTGTAGTGGGCACAGCATTTGCCTTCCGAGGAGTCCTTCCTGGTTCAAGTCCCACTGCAGCATATTCCATTTTGCATGTCAAATCACATTATGACCAATATTTATAGTCACATAACCTACTAAATAACATATATTTGTGAACTGGAGTACTGCATTAAATGCAGATGTGAGGTGTCAGTGCCATAATGTTGCAAAGTCCACAGATAACCACATATGCCCCATACAGTATATGTACACAGGAAACAGGGATACAAATGGAAGGTAAAATGTGAAATAAATGATAACTCCATACAGCATCCAAATCCCCCACCTTCCCAAGAACCATTACACATTACTGTCTAAATTAGTGCAGTGGTAAGCAGGAGTAAGCACTATTAAGCAAGTGTAAGCACTATTAAGCAGTAATAAGTGGGAGTAAGCATATGTAAGCACTAGTAAATGGTTTTAAGCCCATTTGCACAGGGGTAAGCAATGTGCACACAGGTTAAGCAATATTGAAGCTGACTCTCTGTAAGCATCATTAACCGGAGGTTAGCAGTGGTTACCCTCATGCAAACCCGCTTACAAGTACTTAAAAGTGCCTTAATCACTCTGTATCCAACTGCCCTTGTTCTACCCAGCAAAAAATTAAACAGCCTTGCAGGTCTTGAACACAGGACACTATACACTATAGTCACAGTAGTTAACCACCAAGCCATCACAGCACCACATAAGGATGAGGTATCACCAAACTAATCCTCACGATAGTAAAATCAAACTGAACATGTGAAAGGAATCAGTATACAGTCATATGTTCTATAACCTACTGCATAACATAAATATGTGAACTGGAGTACAGATGTAAATCCAGATGTGAGGTGTAATTGTAATAGTGTTGAAGTCCCCTATTACACACAAGGACCCCATACACATGAATCATGGATACCAGACACATATATAAGATGTAATGAATAATAAATCAATGCCAAAAAGCAAATATAATTCTAAGTAAATATTAAGCAATGCTAAGCATGACACAGGCCAGCTTAGTTGGTGTAAGCAATGTGTAGGCAAGCTAACTCAATTTGCCCAGTGATATTCCCCTTTAAACAATGCCAACCTTAGGTAAGCAGGTTTGCCCATAGCTTAGCCTTTTCAAAACTGGCCAATCATGGCAAAGTGCAGGAATTCAGCCCTACTTAAACCCAACAGGCGGGAATACATCTCATAACTGGTTGTAGCCTCCCCTTGCAGGCACCATGGCAGAAAGGGGAGAGGGAGTGTGCTTTCAGGTGTAGCACTGGGGCATCCAGGAGTCTATAGTCATGGCAGGACTCCTTGTCAAAGACTATGAGCAGAAACTGCTGCAGAGCCAGTAGCAGGGTTAATAATATAAGGCGGAAGCCTGGGACCGTCTCACCCATGACCTCACCAGAGCCAGTGGCATACCCTGAACTGATGAGCAGGTCAGGCATCACTATGCTGACCTGAAGTGGCATAAGGGGGATCTCTTGGATCAGTGGATCCAAGAGGCTAGGACAGCAGGGGTTGTCCCAGCTGTGTGTAAGTATCACTCCACTATGTATTCAATAATTGCCAGCTCATGTATATTATGGATAGGTATGGCTAAATATTCCTCTTATGTCCTTCACAGTGGTAAGTGAGCGGGCAGCGAATCAGGAGGCCCATGGATGTTGCCTGCAAAGGTTGCAGTGCGAGGCAGGTTAGTAATACTCTTGCATGTACTGTCATAGGAAATAAATCTAAAAGCAT
This sequence comes from Protopterus annectens, assembly GCF_019279795.1. Taxonomy (NCBI): domain Eukaryota; kingdom Metazoa; phylum Chordata; order Ceratodontiformes; family Protopteridae; genus Protopterus; species Protopterus annectens. The sequence continues at coordinate 29,805,932 of NC_056736.1, read as the reverse complement.
TAGTAAGTTAATTGCCAGTATAAAACCTGTATTGTTTAAGGCAAGTACTGCATACACCGGAAAATATGGAAGGAAGAGTCTCATATAGTTTGTATGTAAATAAAAGCATAATAGCTGGACAATAAAGGTCTAACTGCTGGACTACATGTGTATACTCTGGTATCGTATGGCAATGTAGATTTGCAATCACTTAATAGTACTGTTGTATTAAGCACTGTTACCCACACTGTGCAACATAAATAGAATGCGTATGAATATCTGTATATGACTGGTGTAATCCCCAGAGGTCATTTAGTACAACTGAGAGAGACATAGACAGAAAATAGTGAAAAAACAGACAACAAAATCTGAATAGCACATGCAATTGAGATGTGAACTGTTACATTTTTAGCACATACACAGCCATGGTTCGAATCCTGGGAGTGGTAGTAGTCTGCATACAGAATTATACCTCACAATTGTACAGATATGTCTAGAATGTCCAGTAAATTGGCCTATATCTGCTGCCTGTCACTCTGTCCCCCTGGGAAATAAGTGGGATGATCCCAGACCAAACTGTTATGAGAATAATAAGCCAAGTATGTCTTATCTAAACCCCCATGTTGTCAAGCTGTGACCAGAGTGTGTACAGTAACAGAGTGAGATGCATGTGCATAATACTAATGTGAAATCTGGTACTTTGTGTGGCAACATTCAGGTACTGCTAACAAGCATTGGTCCCAAAGGTACATCAGATACAAACACTGTTCCGAGAAATAAAAGCTTGATACCCTGTACTGGTACTGTTTACTCTGGTATTGTATGGAATTGTGAGTGTTGCAGTTGCTCTGAATAATAAGGTATCACTGATCACTGTCACCCATATATAATATAACTGTGTAGAAAATCCTGTATAAGAGTGTTGTAAGTCACTAAAGGTTTAAGAGGGCAATAGTCTACATATGTCCCTGGTTCTCCTGCATTTGGTCAAGACATGGCCAGAGTCTGTGCAAAAAGAGATGGACAGGTATGTGCATAACATCAACCTGGAATCTGGGAGCATATGTAGAAACAGTTAGTTAGTGTTAACAAACAATTCCTCTACAGGTATACCAGGTAAGAGGTTTATACTGCAGGTAAAATCAGTTCATGTATAAAGATGTCGACAGCTATATCACTGTCCAAATCAAGGCAACAGGGTAGTGTAGTAATACTTGTAAGGTACAGATAACACCACTGACTAGGAAAGTAATGTGAACTACAGGAATATACTAGTTGTTAATTGACATCTTTCTCTCCCACCCATCATATCTCCAACACTACACTAAATAACCACCTCAACTGATATGTGATGACTCCACTGTTATGTTGGCACATATATCCTATTGGCTGATAAATATTTAAATCTGTTTCTATGCATGTGCTATGTTGAAATACTCCAACATTGGTGGCATGGTGCCATCAATATACCTGCATGGTGTTGTTATTACCACTGTGGTCCCATATATGCATGTGTTCCGTTTACTATGCAACTGTTCCAAATCTGGTGTCTGGGTTAATGGGAATATCTATGCATGCTGTTATACCTAACCCTGGAATATGTTGGCTATTACTAACCCACATATCTTGATACACCATAAGCACCATAGCACGTATTGGAATGCGGGTCCTAGCGAACCCACCAGTCCCACATCAGCTGGCCGTGGCACTGGGCACCAGCACATCTGGAGCCCAACCCGGGACATCCTCATCCATTGGTCCTGCACCACCGTCGGGTGGAACCGCCTCAGGGGATGGGGCTCACCCCCCCAGGAGCGGGCGTAGACAGGAACTGTCACCCATCGCCAGACCCAGGTTGTGGTGCATAGAGAGCTCAATCAGCTGTTTGGAGATCTTCTATGCCAGCTTGAGGGCCGCGTGTCAGGACTAGAGGGTCAGCCTGGCTCTCCAACTCAGCCCCCAGCACAGCCACCTTTAGGGCTGTGAAGAAGCAGTGGTGACTGCCCATGGGTGGGGATCTCAGTCCCTCTGTTTCCACTAGGGGTCTCATGGGCTTCCGATTTCACAACACCCCTCCCCATCAAGTTGCTTATCCCCCACATGTGTCATATACCTCTCCTGTATGCGTCTTGTTTGTCTCATCTGTTAACCTAACCAACCTAACTCCCCAAATATACCTACTATCCCTCCCCAACATCCCCCTCTCACCTGAAAAAAAAAGGCAATCTGTTCCCAAAAAAAATATTGCCCCATACATAGCTGTCCATTTCGCACACATGTCAACTGGACACATGTAATCTGGTCTAATTGGCATCACAACATATTATTGTTGCCCTCACTCCTCTTTCAGGGGTTTGAGTGTCCAAATCTACCTCCAAAGTAAGTGCATATACACAGCAGTTGCTGTAGAAAAAATGGGCAGCTATGGACCTTCCTTACACCCTCCTGCACATCCCTAGCTATTTTCCCCAATGTCTTTCCCTCTTTGTGCCCCTTTTTCACCACTTTCCTATCAACCCTTTTTTTATTTTCTTTTAAAGAAATTAAAGCGGGGGTAAGCAGGAGCAAGCACTTTTAAGTAGCATTAAGAGGATTTAAGGTTTTTTGTGTGGGGGTAAGCAATGCCTACACAAGTAAAAAAATTGAGAAGCTAAATCAGTATAAGAAATTGTAACCAGAATTTAGCAGTGCTTACCTCCATGCAAACCTGCTTACAACTGCCTTAATAACTCTATATCCAATGGCCCTTGTTCTGCCCAGCAACACAATAAATAGCCTTTACAATGCTCAAACCCAGGATCCTGCATGCCATAGCCACAGCGATTTACCACTAAGCCATGTCAGATACACACAACCCTCTGTTTTCACAAACGTATCATCCAGCCCAGTCATTCAACAGTACATGAAATGTATTTCAACATGTAGATGTATGTGTGTGTATATATTAATATCTAAAGAGATATAACATATCGACATATGTTGAGATATATATATATATATATATATATATAAACATATATATGCATGCATCTATAGATATGTCTACATCTATATATATATATATATATATATATATATATATATATATATATATATATATATATATATATATATATATATATATATATATATATATATATATATATATATATATATATATATATGTGTGTGTGTGTGTGTGTGGGTGTGGGTGTGTGTGTGTGTATAATAAAATATATCTGTATAGGTATATACAGACATACATCTAGAGATATAAAAGGGAACATAACAAAAACATATACGTCTACATGCACCGTTAATGGAGTTGAGGGGGCCCAAACAACATACGTATAGATATCCCTCCCCCACACAGCCAAACATGTCTGCCCTGCAATACAATACCAACTGTTGCAGATCCCCCTAATCAGGACCTGACTCAACATGGCCACAAGATATTAACAGTACTCCATCTCACCTGTATGATGTCAGGCTGGTATCAGTAACATATCATGCAGTACAGTCTGGCTACCATAGGGAATGTATAATGTGGAAGCAATCAAACTTTCCTAGGATACATATACACAAACACATATATGCAGATACAGATATCTATATCTATCTATATATATATATATATATATATATATATATATATATATATATATATATATATATATATATATATATATACATATACATGTAAGGAATCCATACTTATGCATGAACGGCAATTTCACCAAAAGTGAAACTGCCGACCATACATTCGCAAAAGTGCTTTTCACAGAAAAAGCACTTTTGTAAAAGTATGATAAAAAATAAAGGAAATCAGCGGGGAATGGCTGTTGCTGAGATCAGAGTACAGTGCGGATAAGGGAATATTCCCTTTTCCCCATTATAGTACGATCTCGGAGTGAGAATATAAAAGTAGGAAGGGTGGGGGGTGCAAGGGGGCTTGCCCCCCTGCGTAAATGTTAGTTATGTGTTTTTTGGTTTTTATTTATTTATTTTTTTATGTTAGGGACTTTAGCGAAAGCGCTTTTTTGTTTAAAAGCGCTTTCGCTAAAGTGTGTTCGGTCGATGTGGATTCAGACTATTGAACTTTTGTTTAATAGTACGAGATCCATATATATATATATATATATATATATATATATATATATATATATATATATATATATATATATATATATATATATATATACATATACATACATATATATATATATATATATATATATATATATAGATATATATATAGATATATATATATATAGATATAGATATATATGTAACTACACATACACACACAGAGATATGTATAGGAAGACAGAAGGTGCACACAATACAGAACAACCACTATGCCTACAGCTGCCACCTTACCAACTGGACACTATGAGCCACCCATACCAATGACAATTGTCACCTGCAACATATATCCACAGAGAGGTCAAAGGATTTAACACCACACACAGGTTTGCATACATGGGAAAGCTTTATTTGTGTACTATTACAGTTGTATATGCCATGTCATATAGCTGTTTAGGCACTGACATACATATAAACAGAGTAATGCAACTGTGAAACAGTTATATTAATACAGTAGTCTGGAAAGGTTTACATATGTTCCTGCCCAGACCGAGGCCTGCAAGTTTTACAATAGTAAAGACAGACTGGGCCACAGGATACCAATTAATCAACAGTAAGTAATGCAGATGTATAGTCTAGCAGCCTCTATCTACACTCTGTACACAATCCCTAGGGGTAAAGACCTCAGTTGACACAATGGGATGTATCTGTTACATAACAAGGCATAACTGACACCATCACAATCACACTGACAAACAGAACCATTTATATGGAAGGAGGAAGTAGGCCTGCATTTACCCAAGGTGAATTGTATGGTAATGTACATTCAGATACCTTAAGGCAGCTTACCCCTGATACCCTCACATGTTGTAACAGCCTAGGTTAGTTATGGTGCATCCCCCTAGACTCAATAATACAGGGCCAAATACCACTGTTACATACACTGGCCTCTGGAGTACAGAAGGGCACACATGTATTATGTAGGTGAAGCCCACACATATATGGACCCAACCCCACAGTATGTGTGCGGGACACAACTGCAGTGTACTAATGGCAGGAATGGCAGCATGACATACTCACAGCCCACTACATAACCCATGACAGCATGTCATATGTACAAAGCCTGGTATGTAGGTGGAGGACAGAGGCTGGAACACAGGTCCATATATGTAAAACTGTTGTCAATACACTAAGCAAGTTGCTTGTGTTACAGGATAGACTGCAACATACCCTTAGTCAGGAATATGAAGTTAGAAACAGAAATGGATGTAGCCATGTACTGATAGCACTCAACACACACACACTGCCAATGATATATCTGACACAAGACCTGAGTGGCGGACAGACACAAAATAATAGACACACCTCTGGCCATCAAGTGGATAGGCCCACAGTTGAGAGCTATGCAGACAAACTGCATTCCAAGTTAAACTAGTATATACACACAAACCCTGTAATACTAGTGCTATACAATGCATACAACAACACTACTCATACTCTGTCTGTAGTTCTGGAACCTCCTACAAATATGTAGCTGGCCTGAGTGTGCAGGTTCTCCTGTAAGTGGTATTGCTACCTGCTGTATTTAACACTGCTGCCCACACAAAGGAAGGATGTCCATCATACAGGAAAGATAAAGGGAGCACACCCACATGATGTAGGGATTTATAGTAGCTGGCTGCCATGGCAGTGGTAATTGGAAGTACTACACAGCATGCTGCATGCAGGTAGCAAGTGGAAGACTCTGATTGGTGCAGAGACCATCACCTGATCATGTGCATAATCTACAAATTCCATGCTGCAATCTGTGCAAAGCAAGTAATTCCATTTACTGGAGAGAGACTGAGAGAGAGAGAGAGTGCGTGCAAGGCACAAAAAAAAAAAAAACAAAAAAAAAACATCAAGCTAACCATCCAGAAGAGACTTCATTCAAAGAACATGTATGTTAAGTATATATGTATGTATCTGACTGTAGTACTTGGTCCATAATAATGGGATAGATGATGTGGAATGATTTATATGTGCCTTCAGGTGTTGTTTTTGTAATGATGCTAAACAACTGCTAAGGACAATAGAGTCCATCCCTGTGGGTAGTGGGCCATACCCGTTAACCGTGCAGAGCAGCACTGACTGATAAGATGCAAGCCATCATAGTGTGTGTTATGTAATGGGAAGTATGTATATTATGTGGCCAATAGCTGGTGGTGGAAGTAATCCCATAATGATGTACACGTGGGTTCTACAGCCCACCTCTTGCAGGATACTCAGGTTAACCTTTATTGTAGCATGCAGGAATGCCATAGGTGTGTAATAGGGTTACCTGTAATATGGCCCTACATATACCCCCCTAATGTCAGGCTGTATCCATATGTGGCACCTGTCTGTGTTGTAGCAAGGCAGAACCGTGCAGCTGTGCAGGAAGGTGTTGTGAGATTGTGGACTTGATGTCTGAATGTAGCCAACATATAGGTATGCATATGTGTACATATATATCTACATGTATGTCCACAAATATACAGACACCCATGTGTAGACATATATATGAACACATATATACAACATCATATATATCTACACATATATAGATATATACCTATATGCACATGTCTACATATATATATATATATATATATATATATATATATATATATATATATACAAACACACACACAAACATATATGTATGTAAATACAAGTCCCCTATATTACCACCACAGTGCTGCATGCTATGTGTGAGGAAAGATCACACATAGCAATACACACATATCTACAGCTGTCAGTGTGTGCAACATGGACGGGTATGTCACATGTGAACCCCTTGTTAGGAACACATTGCCCTTGTCTGTGAAGTATGGAATGGGAATATGGTGAGGTATGGCAGGTATAGTTGCGGAGGTAGTCAGGGTTGGTAGTTATAGAGGACAGCCTACAGGGGTGGTATGTGACACGTACCCTGCTAGACAGGGGTCCAGGGAAGTAAATACTGTGGGAAGAAATAGCCAGGGAATTGTTATGGCTAGGTTTGTACAGGCCCTGGGGCCAACAGCCTAGTACAAACCTATGAACCTATGTGGTGGGCAAATGCCCAGGATGGTGTGTGTGTGTGTTCTGTGATGTGGACATCCCATGGGCTTCAATATGGACACAATGGGAACAAGCCTCCGACCCACTGCTACTCAAAACAGCAGTCCATGTCCCGAAAGTGCCTGGCTTGGAGGCCGAGCAGGAGGGGCATGTGGGTGATGTGAATGTGTACTGGGTGCCTCAAAGTGATGTAGCACATCCCACATGTGTCTGTGGAGCCCGTTATGGAACAGACCCTGGACCTGACCTCAGGGTATAGGAACATGTCTGTTTGTGCCCCCAAGGGGGGTGACAACATTCCCTGAGTTGGTTCCAACTGACGATATTGCTGGACCAATACATGAGGAGGCCCCAGGGTGGGTCGCACATGTGATGTGGCCGGGTAACAAGGGCTGATGAATTTGGAGAGGTGGTTCTGCTGGCCAGTAGTACATATACATGCTATTGTGTCACTGTTATAGAACATATTTCAGTAGTTATAGTCTACAAAATCCCGTAGCATGTCCAACAGCATGCATAGATAACCCCAATAACACAGAATGTCAGATGTGCAGCAAACACATAGCAAGCATACCACAAGCATATATTGAACCATTGTGGCCCTGACAATGGCATGCAGGTGAATAGTCTGCAACAAGCCAGCAATGATAGTGTCCACACAGGGAACATGGCTATAAACACATTGCACAAAGTGTGGTACAGTACAATATCTGCCCCACTGGTAGGTATGCTTTAGCCATACCTATTGAGTTGTGTGTACAGTTTGTTGTCGCTGATATGGTCGGGGGGTGACAGTGATGTGTATTAAGAACTGTGGTAACCTTGCTGCATGACTTGCTCACACCTGTGTCCATCTTTATGTCTTTCAGGCACAATGCCCCATGGAAGGCTACCAGAGTACAATGCAGCTGAAAATGACATTCTTCTGAATGACCCCATACACCACTAAGTAGTCTTGTTTGGCTGGGCCACCCATGATCAGCAGGAGGGGACCACCCTGTGGCACAACCTAGTCCACAAGGTCATGATGTCGGACTGCACAACTGCAGTTATGAGCAGGTCCAGCATCAGTGTTCTGAGCTGCTTTGCAATGCCTGTTGGCATGCTGCTGCAATCCAGGGGGATCACCTCGCCATGGGGGGGCATGCCATCCATCCCCCCTGACACGTGTGGAGGAGCTCCTAGCCAGCCTTGTGGCACCTGCCCATCTGCACAGCCACCAACCACCAGACACCTTTGTGGAGGTGGGTGCTACCCATACACCGGCCGAGGAGCGTGCAGGTAAGGCTACAGGACAAATCAGTAGACCACTGTTGTGTATACATCCACATCGGTACAGGTAGATCATGCATATCTGACATGTCATAGATATATTTTGTTGTTGCATACTAGTGATAAACAGATGTGCATATGTGGTAGTATTGTGGACATGTACTGTTGATGTATTGTAATGCTGCACCCACCCTGTAGCAATGTCACAGGTGTGGCCACTGACTTTGCATCTCTCACCCTCTTATGTAGGTCCCTCCAGTATACCACCAAGGCAGCAGCCTGTAGCTGGTGAGTATGATTTATGTAGATGCTCAGCAACACACCGGGCATGCAATGGTGATGGTATATTCCATCCAAACATCTAACACACCTACCCAGAATGCATGCTTCACATGTGCACGTATTGTTGCTGTTAAATGCATGGCATCATAAGGGTGACCATGATGGGGAATTGGAAGGGTATTTCAGACACCTGCATGATAACTAACATCCTGTCATTGCGGAACATGTCCACAGGGAGTAATATTAATGTTGGGAGACATGGTCTACAGTAGGGACATGTATGGAACAACACCCATATACAGTGCAACACCAGTGTATATACCTGTAGGACAATGGCAACTGTTGCAGAGTTACACTATGGCATAAGGCATTACTGTGGCCCACATTATCTGCTGGGACTAGGCTGTAACTTTGGGTGTTCATTGTATGGGACACTGCAAAGTGACACACATGTCTAGGCCTTACTTGTCATACATCTGCAAAAAGGCTGAAGGGGGGTGTCAGCATGGCACACCAATGCACTGCAACAGGGATCCTAAAGATGCTAAGAATGGCTGCATCTGCACATAGTCAGGTTCAGGAACTGTGGTAGATGTAACCCTACCCCCACAGCAATAGTGATGGCAGTGTGTGAACACCAAGGGATGTGCACATGAGTAGACCTTGTAATCATGCAGATTAGGTGGACATGTGTAGGGCAGACTGAACATAGACTGGCAAATGCAGAAGGCCCACACTAGTATACCCCTGCCAGGAGTAGTGACTGCTGTAGTGCTGTAGTACACATAACAATAGGTGCGACAAACCGTCATGATAAGGGTGTGTGCACATATGCCCACATGGAGTGTATGCATCGCGGTCAGCATCTGCACACCTAACACATTCCATAGACACTGCATGTGAAAGTACAGGACATATGTCACATATCGGGCTCATGTACTGTTAAGATATGCGGTGATGTGGTCCCATGGCAGATCAAGGATGAATGTGTCATATCAATAAGGGTGTGTACACCCCCCCCCATAGTCATGGTATGCTCTGATGGTTGTCAGTGTAATAGTATTGGATTGGTCATACATGGTCCACTGATGTTGAGAGCTGTAAATCAGACATCAGGCATTCACAAATTACATCTGTCCACATATCATCCCAGGTATGTGTTGATGAAAAACATAGGGGCTGTGAGCATTAAAGCTGACATAACTGACACACTATTACACATTCAGCAATGGGTTGTACACCTGTGAGGTGTGGTGCATAGTACATGGCAGGGTGCAGAACAGGTGCACAGCAATACTGTATACATGGGTGCAGTGGTATCAAGGGGAAGGAGCATCACCTAGTGACAAAGCACATGCATCACACACATGTATACTGCTGCTAGCATAGATTGACTATAGCTGCACTGCATGCTGTTGTGTACCATATGTTATGCATGATGACAGATGGGTAATAGGAGGACTGTGTGTACTATCATTGTGCAACCTCACCTGTATGTTTGTGTGTACATCCTGGTGGGTAGTTAGTTTGCCTGTAGGGTCACTCTAATGAAGTGGAGGGAGGCTGATGCATGTCAGATGCATGTGTGCATGTGTGTGTGTTTGTGTGGGTGGCCATGTATGCACATGTGTGATTGTGGGGTGTTCATACAGCAGTACCTCCCTTTTGGATTGTGCCGTGCATGGATATGGACTGCCACATTACACACCAGGAATACTTGTCATGTATGTAATCACAGGACAGCTGATAGTATAATAAGGTCTGTAGCATGGAACAGGCATTGAGAGGGAAGGTAGACACCAGGTATACCCTCAATATCGCATTCAGCAGAGAGGTGACCTGCAACCCACTTATGCAGCACTACAGATGCATTGGGGAAGTACTAGTCAACACCAGGGAGTGTATCCATATATTAAAGTTGTCACATGATAGGCTGATTGAGCAGCATATCTGGCATGTACTGAGCAATACATACACATGACACACCAGTGCGTGATATTATGGAGTGAACATAGTAGCCCACACATATAGGGGCCATGCTCATGATGTCCAAACATACACAGGGTGAACACTGAATGACAGCAGTGAGTCCATCTAAAACTGTTACACACAGGTCAGGCAGATAATGTAGTAACAGGTCTTGTGCTGTGATCACTTGTCTATGCATTTAGAGGATTGATATGTTAATGAGAGGTATGAATGTCTGTATGTTACCAAGCATGATGCAGGATGGGGAAAACATGGAAATATAAGTGGGACTGTCTGTAAAGTCATGGACAGGTAGGTATTATGGTGGTGTGTGTGTGTGTATGTGTGTGTGTGTGTGTGTGTGTGTGTGTGTGTGTGTGTGTGTGTGTGTGTGTGTGTGTACTGGTAGGCAATGCTATACAGGTTTTAAAGTGTGTTTATTGTTTTCCCTCACAGGTGGAGAGGTTGGTCAGGGTCCCTCCTGCATGCAATCTGATGTTGGTGTCCATACAGACATTGAAGATGACAATAGTACTGTTGAGGCACTGTTGGGGTTGTCAGGGGCCAAAATAGCACCATCATTTGACATCCCCCTTTTAACCACCCCAACTTCGCACACAGTTTCAGTCCCCATACATACCCCATCACCAGTGGCCATAGTAGAGGGACAGCTGACGTTTGGTAGCTGTGCACAGGAAAGTGTGGTAACCATGCCTACTGTGTCTGGTTGCAGCAGGCATAGCTGGATGTCTGGCAGGTCACCACATAGACGGATGTCCTAGGGTGCTCATGGTAGGGCCGCTGGATATTATGCCCCTGACAGAGGCGATGTAGCTGGTACCAGCAGGTGCATGTTTCAGGCTGTCATGGCAATGCAGGCAGGTATAGAACAATACACCAGACAGGGCCTGAGGCTGCAGAGGGCTGCTCTCACATCTGCAAGTGAACACGCTTGTGAACTGGCTGTTGCCATCTGTGTATTAACTGAGTTCATGGATAGATGGTCTGGTGAGATGATGGCCCTCAACGACCATCGTCTGTCTGTGCTTGAATGTGTGGTGGGGGTGCGGTGACAGCTGCATGGACGTAGGCCAGCAATCCAAACAGCTGGCAGTGAATGTGGACATGCTAGGACACTAAGTGGCTCCTGTAGTGGCAGTACCAGCCCCTGCACTGTCCACACCACACCACAGCAGGCTACGAGCATGTGGTCCTGGCCAGTCCCAAGAGGGACCTGGTACAAGCGAACATTTGTCATCATCAGGTGACAATAACACATCGAGGCCTGTTCCTGGATGTGCACATGGATGCCCTGACAGGCACAGTCCACGTGTCCGTGGCTGGAGGCAGTGAATTGCACACCCATGCCAGCTATGGTCTGCAGCTGTCCATAAACACCTGTGAAGGGCAGCCACATGTCAAAACTGTGTGCATGCATACCCACACACTATACACACACACCTAGGGCAACCCCATACCTACACACACCACATCACCACGCCCAGTTCACCTCAGTACACCCCTCAACCACACACAAAGTGTCAAATGTATGGCCCACCCTCGGACTTTGGCAAACCAATAACACACCCTGTGCATATGAAGATACCTGTGCCACATCCCTGTCACCCATACCATCAATGCAGGGACAAGCTAATATGGTTATGATGCACACAGTGACTGTACTACAGTACTGCAGTGTAACATGTTGTAAGGAGTAAAGTGTAATGCATATATGGCAGGTAGTGTAGCTGTCCAGCAATGATGCATTATAGCTGTTAGCAACATTGGCTGATTGCAGTCCCTATAATGTTATCTATTTGTGTGGTAGGTATACATGTGTCAGCACGAGGATGGTCTGCAGTCATATTCCACAACAGGGTATGGCACTGTGGTGACACCATGGCTGTGACATATCTGGGGTACAGTTGAACACATGTCACAGGTTACTAAAACGGTTATTGCCTGTGCCACATGGACAAGTGATCCACTGAGGCGTGTATACCCTGCAACCTGATGTAGACCCATCCACATACACGCACCTGTTACTTGGCAACACTGGGACTAGACACCTACCTATGTAGTGATACTGAATTGTGTGGCTTACATTGCACACACCACACAGCGTTTAGGGTGAGGTGTGTCTCACATCACATGTTACATGCAGAACATCCCCAGATATGTACAGTATGCTAATGGGGGATGTAATGGGTGTATATGGACAATACGTAGTGTGACATACCGTCATATACACATTAACAGACACATAACAGCCAGACACACATCCGAGATACCAGGGCCTATTGCTGCTAACTAACTTGACTGTGTGTCCAGTGTGTTACAGGTAGGCTGCAGGCAACACATGCATAACTGGCTTGGATTGTGGTATCAGTTACCTGTATGGTTGATGGTGACAGTGGTAATCACGTGTTACATGAGACATATACTGGGTGTAGCTTGTTGTAATGACAGTGTACCCCAGCGGATATTGTATTCTCTGGAACCCATGTTGACACTCTGCCATACCCACCATCACACACCGGCCATGACTGCGATACAACCCATGGTATACCCCAACAGTGGTACTACAGTGATATGCATCTAATGCACATGCCACACACGTAGTAGGGTGTTGCATTGTCATGCCTCAGCTATGGGCAGCAACAACACTATCTGTACTAATGTGTGGCAATGGGTATTGTAATAGGAGTATGTGGCTTTGGAATACTGTACCCTACAGATATACGGACATGCACAACTACACACACATGTCAGAACACAATGGGTATCCCATGCCTATCAACCCATTTGTAAAACACTGTTGTGCTGGTACTGCAACGCTCATGCAGCCAGTATTGGGGGGGAGATTAACAGGGTACATGTAATGTCCCATACAATAGCAGCCACAACTGACTATGGCAATGGGTGTTGTGTTAGTTGTGAAGGCCCTCATGGAATTCCCAGGTACAGGTGTTCTAACACACAGACACTGCTATACAAAGTCAAGCACACATACACATGTGTCAGTACAGGGGTGCATCACTGCAGGTGGTTATAGCTGTGTACCTAGCTATTGCCCAAGGGGAGATGGGTTATGTAGGGGGTTTGTGTACAGGGGTATGGTCTGCAGCTGTCCAATAAACAGCTGTACAGGGCAGCCACATGGCAGGACTGTGTGCATACATACCATCACACAATACAAACACACCTAGGGCAACCCCATACATACACAAACCACATCACCAAAGCCATATCAGTAATTTAAACCCCTCACTCACACACATGGTGTCAAATGTATGGCCCACCCTAGGTCTCTGGCAAACCAACAACACACCCTGTGTATATGATGATACCTGTGCCACATCCCTGTCATCCATATCATCGATGCAGGGACAAGCTAATATGGTTCTGATGCACATGGTGACTGTACTACAGTGTACCACAGTACTGCAGTGTAACATGTTGTAAGGAGTAAAGTGTAATGCATATATGTCTATATGTCAGGTAGTGTAGCCATCCAGCAATGATGCAGTATAGCTGTTAGTAACACTGGTTGATTGTGGTCTCTATAATGTTATCCATTTGTATTGTAGGTGTACATGTGTAAACACGAGGATGTTATGCAGTCATATTCCACAACGGGGTATGGCACTGTGGTGACACCATGGCTGTGACATATCTGGGGTACAGTTGAACACAAAGAAAACAGGACCAGCATACAAGGCACCTTGAAAATAAATTTATTGATTGAGGTTCTTGAAAAACAGACCGATTTTGGCAAATATTTAACAAAGCCTTCTTCAGTGTTTAAAAAAACAACAAAAAAGAACCTGTATTTAAATACTCAAGTGAGTCATGTGCTTAATTACATATGCTCATTCAGACCTGGCTTAAAGAGCCCACCAAGTTTAATGATACATTTTTTCTCCATTGAATTTAATAAATTATGCCAACCTGATTTGTTATGCCTGGATCTTCTAATTTTATCAATAACGGTAAAACTAAAAGTAGCCTTTGGATGTACCAAAGAATGTTTATATAAAGCATCGGTGTCTCTCTTGTGTCTGATATCACTAAAGTGTTCAGAGATTCAAAGCTTCAGGGGTCTGGAGGTTTGGCCAATATAGAATGCAGGACATGTGCATTTGGCCAAATAAATGACCCAATCTGAGGATCAGTTAGCAAAAAATGTTATATTGAATACTTGAGGGGTGTTTTGACTGCTGAAACTGGTTGTTTTGGGTATGATGTTACAATAGATACAGTGTCCACAAGGGAAGCAACCAATTAATGGATCCCCTGATAATGTGGTCTGGATACTTTTGGTACCTTTCTTCTCAAGATGTTTAAAGTGATTAAAAAAGGCAGATACATTTTTGCCTTTCTGAAAGGAAAACTAACATCTGTCTCCAAGAATGTCCTGAAGTCTAGGTTCAAATGTTAGTATGTTCCAATTATGTTGAACAATTTGCATCAATATGTTGGTATTCCCGACCATATGCGGTGATAAATCTAGGTGTTACTGAAGGTGATTTGTGTCTAGTTTTGTAAAGAAGCAATTCAGTGCTATCCATCTGGTCAACTGTGTGTTTGGTATGTAATAGTTGACCCATTTTGTACCCACGGTCATGGAATCAATGTACTAAATTATCTCTGAAGTGTCTATAAGTGTGCTGATCAGAACAAATGCATTTAATATGTATGAACTGTGATTTGGGAATGTTTTTGCAGATGTGAGGAGGATGAAAGCTGGTTGCATGGAGAAGTGAATTATTTTAGGAGAATTTACGATGAATTTCTGTAGTCAGCATATGATCAGATGCATGGCAAATCAATACATCTAAGAAGATAATTTTTTCTCTATCATAGCTGACAGAAAATTCAATCCCCCATTTATTTTCGTTCAAATAAGAAACAAATTCCGAAAGGTATTCTTTATTCGCTCTCCATACCAACCAGCAGTCATCCAAATATCTGCGCCAAATGTCCATTTCAACCATGTAAATGTTATGAGAGTTGTCGTAAATAACCTCTTCTTCAAAGTATGCCATGAACAAATCGGCATATAATGGTGCAAAAGATGCACCCATAGCTGTCACCTTGGTTTGTAAATAGCATTTGTCTTTGTAAAAAAACAAATTTTTTGTCAAAACATGTTCTGTTAAACACAACAAAAGGGTGTTGAAACCTGGCTTGTATATTTCAGTTTTGTTGAGCCAGTATTCCAATGCCTCTAGGCCAGCCCAATGTGGTATGTTGGTATATAATGATTTTACATCCAATGTGCAAAGTAACCAGTTGGGCTCAAGCTGTGTATCAGAGATAATCTGTAAAAATTCCGTGGTATCTTGAATTCTAGAATGGACACACTGTAAAAGGGGCTTAAGAAATTTTGTAAGGAATAGAGATAATGGTCCTGTTAATGAATTTCTACCTGAAACAATGGGTCTGCTGGGTGGGTGTTGAAGGTCCTTGTGTATTTTAGGTAGGAAATAAATGTATTGTGGGCAAGGGTTGGCAATGGTGAGTTGATGCTGTGTGTTTTCAGTGATGATACCTTCTGCAACAGCTAAACTAAGGAAAGAATCAATCTGTTCCTTGAATACTGGTGTTGGATCAATGGTGAGGTCCGAGTAATAGTGTGCGTTGGATAATTGGTTCAGTGCTTCACGATCATATTGTAATGTATCCTGAATCACTATAGAAACACCTTTGTCAGCACCAATTATGACTAGATTTTGATTGTTTGCCAATGTGTTGATATTTTCCATGCAAATTTTGGATACATTATTAGGTAATGGTGGAATTGATCTAAATTGAAAATGTAGATCTTTGATAATGGCTTGTTGAAACATGTAAACTTGGTGATTGATGGGTGGCATGAACGAAGACCTATGGTATTTAAATTCCTCAGAGATCTTTGGTTCTTGTTCCTGGAAAAATAGTTTAAGGTTAAAATTTCTACAAAATGAAACAATATCTTGAACAAAACTTTCTTCAGAAACAAAAAAAACAGGGATGAATGATAATCCTTTGTTAAGAATGTCAATTTCAGAGGAGGAGAGGACATGTGATGAAATATTAGTAATGTTTACAGTGGTTGTTTGGTCACAAACATCTCTAATAGTGTTTCCATGTTGTCCACATCTTTTATGTTTCCTGCCCCCCCCCTCCTACATGTAAATCCTGTGAGGTGACATAATTTCTTCTCTTAGATACTGGTGAGCCTGTGGCACCCCATGAATCAGTGTCAAGACATGAGGATGAATATTCATTAGCTGAAGTGTCAGTATAGTTATATGTGCCTTTCTTAAGGATAGATTTAGTCTGTTTCCTCTTGGGATTGGTACGATTCGAAGGAGAAAATCGTACATGTTTGTTTTTGTTTGTAAAATTGAAGGGATCCCCTCTGGTATTATCATCTAAATCCCTTTGGAACTTTTTCTTTTTCCTATCCTTAAGCTGTGATTCCAATGTCATAAGTTCCTTGCTTATGCTCTTGATACTATTTGTATATATGGTCTGACCCTCAAATTGCTTGGCCTTATCACTAAGAGAAGAAATGGATTTAATTTCTTGTTCAATGACTCTATTATGGAAATTTGTTAGTACTTCAACAAATTTCAGGGTTGTCTCTTGTTGAATTTCATTCCATTGTTTCAATAGAAGATCATCAGGGGAATTAACCAATGGTTGGGTACGTACTCATAACCCTTGTGGAGTGATGCCTTTGAGTAAATATGCACAAAAAAGTTTGTAATGCCAAACGTTATTTCTCAAAGATCTCATATGTTTGTTAAGATTTGAAAAAAAATGTTTACACAATTTTCATCAAGGCATGTGTTGCCAAAGTCATCCAACTTTTCACCAAGGGGACCAGTTCCAAAAACAGAAAGATTGTCTTTGACAGAAGACAGCCCATTTATTAAATGATGCAATTCCATGTTTAAATATATTAATGAAGACCACTGTCCAAAATAATACCAAAGTTAAATAGACCTGAGCCGGTTCAGCATAGGATCAATAAGCAGCAGACCAATATAATATTATAGCTGACATAAGTAAATGTGAAAATATTCTCAAAGGGACTATTCACCTGGATTAGGTCTATTGCCGGTCCTGTCTGAACCAATAAGCCTTAGGTCCGAAGCATCATATGGCTCCTTACTCAAAATGATAGTTGGAATAATGTTTGACAACAGGCTGAAAAAACGAGATCTAAAATCTTACTGATGATAATCTTAAATAGATTGGAAGGCCCGTAATGTGGAAATGTATAAAAAATTCTAATTAATGCACAATTTGTGTTATGTATTGTAGTATTAGGCCAAGTGTACAACAGCTCAAACTAATATGGAATGAAAATCTAAAAAATAATAGAAAAATGTGTAGAGATTGATTCTGATGCTATAGAGTCATACAACAATAAAACAATCCTGACGTAACAGTTCAAAAAAGTGAGGCCAAGCAAAAGTGATGGTCATCAGAATCCATATATAAATGGTTTGATATTAACAAATGTCTAACAGCAAGATTGTCCACTACTGAGCCCAAAAAACCTAATGGGACCAATACTGACATTAATGCTGAGCTAACTATTAAAACAAGAAAAGAACATAAAAGCAAGGCGTGACAAGGATGTATAGGAAACCAGTGAATATGCCATCAAAAATCATATTAATAAGGACTCACACCACCTCCATATCAAAGAAGGTGGAAACAACACCTATTACTTGAATTGCTATAAAGAAATGTCACACCTGGTGTTAAACACAATGGTGATTTATATATCTTGTATGGGCCCTCGTAACAAAACAAAGGCATAAATGTATTGTTGCCAACTATAAGACACCCAGCTCCCCAGATTATCAATTTTGAATAGAAATAAGCCAACTACCTGATATGTTAAAATACTAAAGACATCAGTTCAAATAATATGAATGTTGAAATATAATGTGAACTAAGCACAGCTTATCATAACAATAGTGAAAAACACAAATGCCATATAACTAATGATACAAAGCACCACCAACTAGATGGATACCCATTGTCAATAAAAAAAGCATGTACATTTTAAGCTTCAGTTATGTGTGTAACCCAAGAAAATGCAATTATTGAAAACACCCTATGAATATAAACTGAGCTCAACGTATGTTGAGTAAAAAGTCAAATATTAACCTTACCTAGCTAAGAGTATAGCCAAATATCTATATTTGGGTTGTAATGCCGAAGCACATAGACTATAAAAAATGTGGTGACCAAGAGAATAACATATAAACCACTATAGGCAGTTGTATATTGGTATACATCCAAAAATGTGCTTCAGTCTAGCAAAAAAAGGGGGAGTAGAACTGTTTGGTTAACAAAGGCACATAATAAGCTGTTGTTACCATAAAAAATTTCATTTAACTCACCCACAGGTCTTGCCTAAATGTTTAAGGATAAACATGAAGTATAACACCATCTTTAAATTAAATGTTGGTCCCCAATAGGCCAAATATTATAAAGTAATGTGTATACTGTGTAAACCAATCTGTTAAACTATTAATATTTAACGAAATACAATTGTCGAAAATATTCATATGGTTCACAATGAACAATACTTTGCCCAGCATAAAGAAAAAACATATTAACTTGTTAATAAAAGTCCATGTAAAGATTGTCTTATTGTAAAGACAAGAAAACAAAAAAACAAAGCAGATGCATTTAAATCTTCTGAAAACACTCCACAGTGGTTAACAAAAAGAGTTTAAGAAAACCAGTACTTAATGATGTCTTGCTGATGGTGAACATCTAAATGGTGTTGCTTGGTTGAAAAAACACACATCAGTTTGTTGTGAACTTCGAAAAAAGAACAGGCAACCTCAAAAATATAGTCTCTTAAACTTTCCTCTGCTGGAACGAATGAAATGTGCAGCAACTAAGCCAAAAAGCAATGAAGAGAGACGCCAACAAATGAGCCACAAAGCATCGTTGTTTGTGGTAAAGGCAGCTAACAAATAATAATCCAGTCAAGGCAGGCAGGCCAAACATAAAAGTCTTGAAATTACATAGTTCATGAGAAAAAATGGAAAGTACCTGAGGTTGTTTAAAAACTGCAAACAGCAAGTTAAATTTCCAAATAGGTGAACTCAGCCAAAGACAGGTCCAAAATATATATAAATCCAATAGTGCAGTTAAAACTGCCGAAGGTGTCACAGGCCAACCGCAGAGAGGAAACAGGAAACTCCAAATAGTACAACCTCTGCGAGTGAGGCAGCTACAGGGTCCCAAAGAGCAAAGTATTCAAATGAAAAGAAAACAGGACCAGCATACAAGGCACCTTGAAAATAAATTTATTGATTGAGGTTCTTGAAAAACAGACCGGTTTCAGCAAATATTTAACAAAGCCTTCTTCAGTGTTTAAAAAACAACAAAAAAGAACCTGTATTTAAATACTCAAGTGAGTCATGTGCTTAATTACATATGCTCATTCAGACCTGGCTTAAAGAGCCCACCAAGTTTAATGATCCATTTTTCTCCATTGAATTTAATAAATTATGCCAACCTGATTTGTTATGCCTGGATCTTCTAATTTTATCAATAATGGTAAAACTAAAAGTAGCCTTTGGATGTACCAAAGAATGTTTATATAAAGCATTGGTGTCTCTCTTGTGTCTGATATCACTAATGTGTTCAGAGATTCGAAGCTTCAAGGGTCTGGAGGTTTGGCCAATATAGAATGCAGGACATGTGCATTTGGCCAAATAAATGACCCAATCTGAGGAACAGTTAGCAAAAAATGTTATATTGAATATTTCAGAGGTGTTTTGACTGCTGAAACTGGTGGCTTTGAGTATGATGTTACAATAGATACAGTGTCCACAAGGGAAGCAACCAATTAATGGATCCCCTGATAATGTGGTCTGGATACTTCTTCTCAAGATGTTTAAAGTGATAAAAAAGGCAGATACATTTTGGAAAATTAACATCTGTCTCCAGAAATGTCTGAAGTCCCTGATTCACATGTTAGTATGTTCCAATTATGTTGAACAATTTGCACAATATGTTGGTATACCCCCGTGTGGTGGTGATAAATCTAGTTATTTACTGAAAGGTGATTTGTGTGTTTGTTTGTAAAAGCAATATTCAGGCGTTCTCTATCTAGTCTGTGTTGTTGGTATGTAATAGTAGACCCATTTTATACCCACGGTCGCGGGAATCGTGTGTACTAAATCATCTCTGAGTGTCTATAAGTGTGCTGATCAGAACAAATGCATTTAATGTGCATGAACTGTGATTTGGGAATGTTTTTGCAGATGGAGGAGGGATGAAAGCTGGTTGCATGGAGAAGTGAATTATTTTGGGGTAGTCAGCCTATGATCAGATGACGGCAACCCATATATCTAAAAGAAAATAATTTTATCTCTATCATAGCTGACAGAAAATTCAATCCCCATTTATTTTCATTCAAATAAGAAAGAAATTTATTTATTATCTCTTCCATACCAACCAGCAGTCATCCAAATATCTTGCACCAAATGTTCTATTTTCAACCATGTAAATGTTATGAGAATTGAAATAACCTGTTCTTCAAAGTATGCCATGAACAAATATCGGGATATAAAAAAAGCAAAGATGCACAGCCCCTCCCTTTTTTTTAAAAAATATTTTTCTTTGTAAAAAACACATTTTTGTCAAAACATGTTCTGTTAAACACAACAAAAGGGTGTTGAAACCTGGCTTATATATTTCAGTTTTGTTGAGCCAGTGTACCAATGTGGTATGTTGGTATATAATGATTTTCAATGTACATCCAACAAAGTAACCAGTCAGGCTCAGCTGTGTATCAGATAATATGTAAAAAATCCATGGTATATTGAATTCTTAACGACGGACACATGTAAAAGGGCTAAAGAAATTTGGTAAGGAATAGAGGTAATAATGGTGTTTAAATGAATTTCACCTGAAACAATGGTTCTGCCGGTGGGGTGTTGAAGGTCCTTGTGTATTTTAGGTAGGAAATAAATGTATTGTGGACAAGGGTTGGCAATGGTGAGTTGATGCTGTGTGTTTTGATTGATGATACCTTCTAGAAAACAGCTAAACTGAGGAAAGAACCAATATGTTCCTTGAATACTGGTGTTGGATCAATGGTGAGTGATCATATTGTAATGTATCCTGAATCACTATAGAACCACCTTTGTCAGCACCAATTATGACTAGATTGTGATTGTTTGCCAATGAGTTGATATTTTCCATGCAAATTTTGGATACATTATTAGGTAATGGTGGAATTGATCTAAATTGAAAATGTAGATCTTTCTACATTTAGATCTACAGGTCATGCGCATTAAATGCATTTGTTCTGATCAGCACACTTATAGACACCTCAGAGAGGATTTAGTACATCGCTTCTATGACAGTGAGTATCAAATGGGTCAACTATTACATACCAAACACACAGTTGACCAGATAGAACGCACTGAATTGCTTCATTACAAAACTAGACACAAATCACCTTCAGTAAAACCTAGATTTATCACCACATATGGTCAGAATACCAACATATTGATGCAAATTGTTCAACATAATTGGAACATACTAACATGTGAACCTAGACTTCAGGACATTCTTGGAGACAGATGTTCGTTTTCCTTTTGGAAAGGCAAAAATCTGTCTGCTTTTTTTAATCACTTTAAACATCTCGAGAAGAAAGGTACCAAAAGTATCCAGACCACATTATCAAGGGATCCATTAATTGGTTGCTTCCCTTGTTGAGACTGTATCTATTGTAACATCATACTCAAAGCCACCAGTTTCAGCAGTCAAAATACCCCTCAAGTATTCAATATAACATTTTTTGCTAACTGTTCCTTAGATTGGGTCATTTATTTGGCCAAATGCACATGTCCTGCATTCTATATTGGCCAAATCTCCAGACCCTTGAAGCTTCGAATCTCTGAACACTTTAGTGATATCAGACACAAGAGAGACACCAATGCTTTATATAAACATTCTTTGGTACATCCAAAGGCTACTTTTAGTTTTACCATTATTGATAAAATTAGAAGATCCAGGCATAACAAATCAGGTTGGCATAATTTATTAAATTCAATGGAGAAAAAATGGATCATTAAACTTGGTGGGCTCTTTAAGCCAGGTCTGAATGAGCATATGTAATTAAGCACATGACTCACTTGAGTGTTTAAATACAGGTTCTTTTTTGTTGTTTCTTAAATACTGAAGAAGGCTTTGTTAAATATTTGCCGAAACCGGTCTGTATTTCAAGAACCTCAATCAATCAATTTATTTTTAAGGTGCCTTGTATGCTGGTCCTGTTTTCTTTTTGTTTAAATACTTTGCTTTTTGGGACCCTGCAGCTGCCTCACTCGCAGAGGTTGTACTATTTAGTGTACAGTTGAACACATCACAGGTTTGTATAACAGTTATTGCCTGTGCCACATGGACAGGTGACCTGCTGGGGTGTGTATAGTCTGCAGCCTAATGTAGACCCATCCACATACACGCACACTGTTACTTGGCAACACTGGGTCTAGACCCCTACCTAGGTATGTAGTGATACTGAAGTGTATGGCATCCATTGCACACACCACACAGCATTTAGGGTGAGGTGTGTCCCAGGTTACATGTTACATGCAGGACATCCCCAGACATGTACAGTATGCTAATGGGGGGGATGTAATGGGTGTATATGGACAATACATAGTGTGACATACCTTCATATACACATTAACAGACACATAACAGGCAGACACACATCCGAGAGACCAGGGCCTATCACTACTAACTAACTTGACTGTGTGCCCAATGTGTTACAGGTAGGCTGCACACAGCACATGCATAACTTGCCTGGATTGTGGTATTAGTTACCTGCATGGTTGATGGTGACAGTGGTAACGATAACGTGGTACATGGGACATATACTGGGTGTACCTTGGTATAATGACAGTGTACACAGCACCCACATCCCTCAGTGGATATTGTACTCCTTGAAACCCATGATGACACTCTGATATACCTACCATCACACATTGCCCATGAGTGCGATACAACCCTTTGTAGATCCCAATAATGGCACTACAGGGATATGCAGCTAATGCACATGCCAGATGCATAGCAGGGTGTTGCATTGTCATGCCTCACCTGTGGGCAGCAACAACATTATCTGTAGTACTGTGTGGCAATGGGTATTGTAATAGGAGTGTGTGGCCTCAGAATTCTGTACCCTACACATAAACAGACATGCACACATACATACACTTGCCAGAACACAATGAGTATCCCATGCCTATCAACCCATTTGTACTACACTATTGTGATGGTATTGCAAGGCTCATGCTGCTGGTATGGAGAGGAGCCTAACAGGATACATGTAATGTCCCATACAGCAGCAGCCACAACTGGCTATGGAAATGGGTGTTGTGGTGGTTGTGAAGGTCTTCATGGAATTTCCATGTACAGGTGTGCTAACACAGACACTGCTATACTCAGTCATGCACACGTACACATGTGTCAGTACTGAGGTGTATCTCTTCAGGTGGTCATCGCTGTGTACCTAGCTATTGTTCAAGGAGAGATGGGTTGTGTAAGGGTTATGTGTACAGTGTTATCCTGCCACCTGCCATGTGGCAGCAGGCAAGCTATTGACAGACACTACTGTGGTGATCCTCAGGGTGGAAGTGACATGCATCAACCATTCCTCCAGGTGCCTCCTGCACATGGCCAGTGAGGTGATCAAGTTGACATGCATGCAACATGCATTACAACACATGGTTAGTGTCTATGATGGAGATCTGTACCCAAGCATGTTCAGTTGACTGTGGTAGTGTAGTGGAGGTACCAGTGTCATGTGGTGTATACAGTGTATCTCTAATATGTGCCAGTACTTACACAGCTGGGCAGACATGTCAGTGTCAATCAAGCTTAGGATGCCTGTTCATATCCCAGTGGGATACCTGCCATCTGCACATCTGTGCAGGGACTGACCGTCATCGGCTTGGAAAGTAGCTATGCAGTAGGATGACACAGCTCACACACCAGGGATACAACAGGGAGGCCTCAAAATCCAGCTATGCCTGCAGGTGTACCTGTTGTCAGTACTACATTTAGCACTCTACTCTTGCATAGGTAGGCACTGTCTACAGTAGTACTGCCATGATACACTACATGCCAGTGTGACAGCATGCATCCTGGGTTACTACCCCTGTATGTAACAAAGTCACATCGATAACGGTGTTGTACAGGCCTCATATACATCTGTGTCCCAGAAATGACACTCACACCCCTTGCTACTGTAATGGCAGTACATAGGTGCATGTATTGTACATGGCATTACAGACACTTATAAGAAATGTCATTAGCCTGCTATGTTAACAGACTGGGTGGTGTGAACTGGTTACCAGGGCTAAGCCATGCTTATCAGGTATCAACATTGCTGCAATATAACAGCTAAGCAGATTTGCGCACTGGTAAGCGAAGCCCACATGGTGTAATCACCCATACTTTTAACCCTACATTAGCACTGCTTAGCATTCATGCAAACCCACGCAAACCTGTTTAAAGCTGCTCAAAAGTGCCTCAACCACTCTGTATCCAACAGTCCTTATTCTGCCCAGCAACAAAATGAGCAGCCCTTGTATGTCTTGATCCCAAGACCCTGTACACTAAAGCACAACACTTAACCACTACACCATGACCACTGTCAAGACAGCTGTTGTTCATCCAAGACATCTTTCAATACTCAATACACATATTGATTAATATTGAACAATTGCCTTTACTTCCATAATTGTGTAGTACTTGTTATTAGAATGACTGTTGCATCACATATGTTGTTTTAACATAAAGTACACATAGCAGATACATACGGTGAGATACATCTAGGAGAGTATACACAACTGTGAGGCTTACATATGATAGACATATGGATATATACATATATTAGGTTCATATATGCCTACATGTACATACACATGTATATTCATACATATGTCTGTATACACATCTGTATAGTGCAACATATATATGGGCATGTGTACATCTCTTCGTATGTATATATTTATATATATATATATATATATATATATATATATATATATATATATATATATATCTGTAGATATATGTATATATAGCTATATATGTATGCACGTCCTATGTGTACAGATATGTCTATTTATGTATATATATATGTATAGATAACTCTAACTATATGTGCATACATATCTATTCTGATATATCTATTACTGTCAAAATATATATATATGTAGATGTGCATATGTATCTGTAACTGCATATGTGTAGACATATATTGCTGTGTATATGTATATATCTGTGTGTTTATATGTATACATATGTACATATACATTTATTTATTTATTTATATTGGTTTTACCAGATAGTCCATCCATTGGGCCAAGAACCCATTTTTTTTCGAGTCCTGGGGAGAAAAAAAAGCTCCAAAAAAAAAACATTTCAACATTTGACAGTGACAATCTAGGTATCCATCTATGTATGTTGATATGTATATGTGTATATATCTATTTAGATATATGGCTAATTATATATACATATATGTCCACCATATGTCCTGAGCATGGAGTAGAGCCCTATCTCAGCTCCAATAGTCCTAACCTCGTAGTGCAAGGGAAAGCCAGGTATGTAGTGCAGGTATATATGTAGACTATTGCTACTGTGATAGAGGTTGTCTTCACAGACATGTGGTGTGTGGGAGGTCACATCTGCTTTTAAAATGTGTGCCATTGGCTACTGACAGACATCCTAAGTACATCATAGTACAGTACCAATACTAGCACAATAATGACCTTGTGGACTATAGCAGAGATATGGTCAATAAATGTGGACAGTCTGACACACTTTGGTCAGTCCAGAGGTATACAGATAACCCATTAGTGCAAGACATGTGGTCCAAGCCTGACAATGTGGATGTTAACAGCCATGTAGATGGGTCTATCACGTAAATATTGGTATACATGTCCCCCCGTAGGTTATGCATTCACACAACCCTGTCTGCCCTGACACATAATAATCGCTGGTACAGGGGTGCCATGGCCACATACTACCCACTAGTTAGTGGCATACATCTGTACAGCATCCCACTGCTTTGTCTGACATACATGACTGTTATGGTGACCTAGCAGCAGTACATCTGGCAAGTATCTGGACATAACATCACACTGGGTAAGTACACTAAGCTGCTAGGCATGTAGCAAAGCACTGTGGAGGCTACAGGCAGACTGCCACAACACTGGCCTACATTTCTTATGGGGGAATACACATTTACTTGCATATATAGCAGGCTCTACAGGCATGTCACAGCACAGAGTAACAGACACCTGTGTGAAAGTGCATAACCACAACCAATGTGAATACAGCCACAGCCACATATGGTAGCTAGCATAATATTACAGCATATGGACTATCTGATCAACACCATCCTCATATGTGCCACTCACACCCTAACCCTACATATACTGGGCCACTACACAGTGTGGTCTGATGCCTGTCTGTGGTATGGGACATGTGTGTATTTGGCCCTACAAACATGTAAGCCGATAGGGTAACATACAGTGGAGCAACATGTAACATCAGATAGAACAGGACCAAGAACAATGACATCTACTACAGTCTGTACACAAGCCAAGGTACATATTCACAATACACACACTGTCGACAATCACCATAAGTACACCGACCTCAGTACTGTACACACAACTACAGAATGCCCAGGTTATGTCCTCAAAGAGAACCTCTACTAGACATAGCATGTGTCGCAGTCTGATATCTCACTGGCTTGTTATCAGATATGATGTCAATAAATTATGGTGCACAGGACATATGCACCTCTTACTGCATGACATATGTACACAGGTTGACAGGGTTGTGGCTGGAGGCACAAACACAGGGAAAATATTAGCATGTTGTTGTGATAACTTCATACATTTACTGTTGTAACAAGGTTTGTTGCAACATATGCCCTATGAGGGATATGAGGTCAGCAACTCTTATGTCTGTCACCATGTAGTGACTGCAATCATCACACTATGCTTCTGCAGTTTACAGATAGGTGCTCTGTGAGTAACACAAGAAACAAAAGTCACCACACACTGCCCAGTCTGCAGATGACCCTACAGATGTGGTTTCCACAGAAACATAGCACTGTCATGACAGGTATTAAAACATGTAGACCAGCCATATCCGCACACACACTGTTAAACAAACATTACCCCAAATGCAGAATAGCAACACTTACATTCTGTAGTCATGTCAGGCACATCCCCCTCCTGTGTGATGTCCTGTTTCCACAGTGTATGTTGTTAGAGGTAAATCCCAATCCATCTGAGATGCTGTTTGCCAAACAACAGACCTAGGTCCTGCTCACAGTGAATGAAAAGGCCCAACACCAACATGATGCTTCTAGATATTGGAATGTGTTTCCATGCAGTTGGCTATGGGAATGTTACAACAGCTGTTATACATGCAATCAGCTAGAGGAGCGCTGCAATTTGTGCAGAGGCCATCAGCTTATTATAAGCATCATTTAGAAAAAACATGCTGCTGCCTAAGCAAAGCAGGTGTAGGTCTCCACGTCCAACAGAGAGGGAGTGAGAGAGGCATACAGAGGCAAAGATAAGCCAGGGAGGGATGGGAGAGTAAAACCTAATCATGTTTGTGTCACACACCTACCAGTACAGGGTATCATAACCCTGACTGACTATGTATTGCTATCAGATGTCTATGCAGTTATTGGATGTGCCACATAGCTTACATGTTGAGGAGCTCTCCAAACATATATGTGATGGGGAGTGATATCGGCAACAGTGATATGGTAGCTACACAGTAGGTGTAGTACACATGCCTATCCTCATGAACAGGTGTCAGCGTCAACACAGCCACACTCTCTCAGGAGCCCACACACATTGACACACTTGACATGGTCAGGCATACATCTTCTCACTAGTTAGTTTGCCACAACACAGTATTGTGCAGGTATCACATGCACCACAGGGGTTATCCAGAGGTTATATGGCCAAAGAGTATGTGGAGGTGTCTGACATCAGACAGCATGCATCATTATGCCCATGGGGTTGTAGTGAGTGTGAATGTTGTAAAAGGCATCATACACCACACAGACAGACACAGGGTGCCAGTACTGACATGTATGGGTGCATTGCTTCAGGGGTGTGTAGTGGTTGACTGTGTCAGATGGCTATATAAGGCTAGGTTATGGGGATACCTTGGCATCAGGCCACATGACAATGGTCTGCAGTGTGGCTTAGGGATGAAGTGTCTGGATTGGTCCACATAGGTGGTTATTGTATTCACCATCCAGTCACCTGGGTAACTATTGTGTGTGGCCATTGCTGGGCATTGTTTGCCATGTATGTGTTTATTAGTCCATGACATGGACAGTGTCTGGGATGTGCACATGTCCAACATGCATGTACCGTGACATGTGGAACTGTACCTGGGGTGTCTGGCCCATGATGTGTACACAGATTGTTATCATCAGATGTGCCAGTCCTGGCCTCATGTGGTGGGAACTGGTAATGGACAGCAGGTTGACCCTGCACCTACACTGATAGCATGATACAGGTAGTTCCTGGTGTCCGTGGCATCTGTCCATACAGGGCATGTGTTTAAGGCATGGTATGTCCTTTGTGGGTCACATTTGATGACACCACAGATGTTGCAGTTGTCC
This sequence comes from Protopterus annectens, assembly GCF_019279795.1. Lineage (NCBI taxonomy): Eukaryota > Metazoa > Chordata > Ceratodontiformes > Protopteridae > Protopterus > Protopterus annectens. The sequence goes on along the minus strand of NC_056736.1, from coordinate 29,776,561 downwards.
AGTGGGGAACATAGTGCAGGCACACTGTCTGCATATACGTGCCTATTGTACTGATGGACAGGGTGCCATGCCCTCTGTAGTCTGCTGTAAACACACCCTGGTTACTATCTGTGGGAAATATGCAGGGCACTGCCATCATAGCGGTTGTTGCCTAGGTAAGTGTGTTTGTGTATGAGACATGGGTTGAGAGTGTTCTCTGGTTAATACAAGAGTTGCTAACTTTGTTTGCCAGGCCTTGATGTCACATGTAGGGGTATGGATTGGCACTCCAGCGTCTTGGCTATTTCATATATGTTATCCCTGTAAGGTGGACATTGTGACATATAATAGGGCCACTATATAAGACATTTGCAAAACCCACTCCACAATTAGGCCAGTTGTTACCACACATAGCCACCTCCAAACAGGATAGGAATGACAAACGCAGACACACCCAAACATCTGCCATGTCTGGGATTTGAACTCCTACCTAACTAGTTTATTACACTATAGCACTATGTATTTATAGGATGCACCATGGAGATTACTGAGCTACCCCTTTCCCAAAGGTGTATTTCACAGTGAATGACATCAGCAGCCATGCCAAAGTAGGGGATTTGATCTGTAGTGAGTGCAACTAGCCTAAAATGCATTGCTCCCTACACAAAGGAACAAGCACACAAATATCCACACTTGCCATGTGTGGGAATAGAACCCCTACCAGGGTACTATATCACAGTACAGCATTACACTGTTATAGGATGCACCATGGAGATTACTGGGCTACACCTTTTCCAAAGGTGTATTTCACAGTGAATGACATCAGCAGCCTTGCCAAAGTAGGGCATTTGATCTGTAGCGAGTGTGACTAGCCTAAAATGTGTTGCTCTTTACACAAACATCCATAAGTTCATAGATTCATAGGTAGGTACTAGGCTATCTGCCCAAAGGCATTTATAAGCCTAGCCAGAATGTGTTGGCTTTCGCCGCCCCCTTAGATTAGTTCCCTGTGCCTCTGTCCAGCAGAGCCATTGAAGTGATCCCTGTGGAAAACTTTTTGTTTCCCATCCACTCGACAAGGTTTCTCTTGAAGAGGGTTAGCGAGGAGCTCTGCCTAATGTAGATTGGAATCTTGTTCCAGAGCATGCAAAGTCTCTGGGACAGGAATCTATCCCTCCAGCATGTCCTAATTATTATTGTGGTGAGGTTTAGATCCCTGGAGCGGGTGGCTCGAAGTTATATGGTTTTCTTTAGATGCAGCATGTCCATCAATTCTGGGTTGGACATGGACTTGTATGTCAGGCAGAGTTCACCTCTGAGTAGGCGGTATGCAACCAAGTACTGCTGGAATTTCTTCAGTCGAGCTGCATAGGGCATCTGCTTGAGGTCAGTGATCCTCTCAGTGAGGTACTTCTGTGGTCTTTCCAGTTGTTGCAGGTGTCTTGTAAGGTACATCCCAAATAGGGCACTGTACTCTATGAGGGGTCTGATGAGTGATGCGTAGAGGGGCCCAATGACCTCTTTCGATCTGGATGCAAACCCTTTTGTGATTAGGTGGGCCACATAGAAGGATTTTCTAACCACTTTGGCAATGTAATTATCAAAGGAGAGGTTACTATCTACTTGCGTCCCCAGATCCCTTATTACGTCTTCCATATTTAGGGGACTACCACCTATGTGGCAGTTTGTGGATACTTTGTTTTTTCCAAAGGGGATGACTATGCACTTTTTGGCATTTAGCTTGAGGCCATGGTTTTGACACCAGGTATCTGTCTCAGTGAGACTCTTTTGGAGGATGTCTGTGTCAGCCGGAGAGTCAGTTATAGCCCCTAGTTTGCAGTCATCTGTGAACTTGGTCAGCCGTAGTCCTCCTGTGCTTGCCTGTACCTCTGAGAAGTATATGCCGAACAGGAGGGGTCCTAGTACTGAGCCCTGGGGAATGCCACTTGTAACTGGTTTAGAGTCAGACCTACCTCACGCAACTCTTACCATGTGGGTTCTGTCCATGAGCCAGTTGGCAACCCATCTCGTGACGTAGGGGATTATGTTCAGGGTGATGAGCTTGTCTATAATCCCTGACTGGGGAAAGGTGTCGAAGGCTTTGCAAGGTCTAGGTAGGCTGTGTGGACCACCTTTCCCTCGTCTATATCCTTGGTAACTGTCTCAAAGAAGTCCACCAGGTTTAAGAGGCATGATCTGCCCTTAACAAAGCCGAACTGGGTAGGGTCCAGTGTTTGGAGGTTCCCAGTGTCTCTGTTAATGAGATCCATGATGATGCACTCCATAGCTTTACAGACCAAGCTAGTCAGGCTTACAGGGCGATAGTTTCCAGGGTACGTTGTGGCTCCACCTTTGAAGAGTAGAATAACCTTTGCTGTGTGCCACTCTGTGGGCACGTAGCCTGTGGAGAGGCTGAGTTTAAGCAGTGTGTTTAGGTGATGGGTTAGTTCATCTTTGAGCTCATGTAAGTTGCAGCCTGGGACACCGTCCGGTCCTATTGATGCTGTGTTTTTGGCTTTGGAGAGGGCTGTTTTAACCTGAGTGTCTGTGATTTCAGGGGCACTACATTCTTCTTGTATAGTTATGGGCCCTTTTGGGGGTGAGAGGAGGGTGAAGATTGCACTGAACCTGTCTGCCAGGATGTTGGCTATATCAGTTGGTTCAGTGTATTTTGTGCCATTCTGCACTAACTCTGAGCAGATCTGAAAATTGACACTTAGATTCTTGACATAGCTAAAGAATGCCTTGTGGTTATCTTTGGAGTCCATGGCAATTTTTCTTTCGAAGCTAACCTTGGATGATTTTATGAGGGAATGTAGTTTCTTCCTGATACTGATCAGGGATGTCTTCCCTTCTTGGGATTTTACTCTTTTCTGTACTAGTTTCCTCCTTCTATCGTATAGCTTGTTTATAGCAGGGGTCCACCAGACTGGTTTCCTTTTCTTGGAGGAGTGAGTCTTGGTATTGTTTGGGATAGCCTGATCCATGCATTCTTGTAGGTGCCCATAGCGTGCATTAGTAAAGGATTTTGCAGCTTGGACAGCATTATCCTTTAGCATGGGGGCTTTGAAACTTCCCACCTCAGTCTTAAGTAATGTGAAGTTTGCTTTTGAAAAGTTTTTCATGTGGTTTCTTTGACCGGGGTGATGGTGGAATGTGGATATCCAGAGTATTAGTTTATGGTCAGATCTAACCAGCGAGGGGTTGACCTCCAGTGTGGAACACCGGTCACCCATGTTGGTGATGACTAGGTCCAATATGTTGTCACCTCTGGTGGGGGTGTTGACCAGTTGATCCAGGGCATTTGAGTTAATAAATTCTAGGAAATGCTGGGCAAGGGAGTTAGTACTTGAGTAGTTCTCCCAGTTAATGCTTGAGTAATTGAAATCACCCTATATCAGGGTGTTTGGTAGGGCCTTTATGTTTCCCAGTGTTTCCAGAAATGTGGATTGGGAGTCCTGGGACATGGTGGGTGATCTGTAGCAAGCTATAATTTGAATAGCAGTTTTGCCCATTGTTTGTTGCACATGGATAATCTCTGAAGCATCGTGCTGTCCTACTAACCTGGAGGTGTGGGTATCCTTGATGAATATGGATACTCCGCCGCCTTTTGTATTTCAGTCCGGGATTTGTGGCTGAAATGTATGGCATGAGTTGTAGCCTGGTAGTGCTGGGATGCTCTCTGGAGCCTTAAACCAGTTTTCTGTTACTGCACATATATTGATTTCCTCCACAGTGAGGAGTGTCTCGAGTGCGTGCATTTTGAAGTTTAGACTTCTGGCATTGAGTAGCATTACCCTCAGCTTTTTGTTACTTGTGCTATTTACGGCAGTGGGTTTGTCTTTCAAGCCTTGCCTAAAAATGGCACTATATGGGTGGCAAGTGCCTTGGCCAGTATTTGAAAGTCTAAGGGTGACAGGTACAAGCCGTCACTAGTGAAGCAGCATGGCTTGTCGAGCATGTCATCCCAGGCTGACAGACACAGGATCCCCTTTGAATGACACCAGAAGCTTAGCCAATTGTTGAAACTGATATTTTTTTTTCTCTATACCGTGGTATCATTCTTGGTGAGGGCAGGATGCTACTCTGGGTCAGTGTCATACCAGCCTGGGCTACGTGATCAAAGAGCTCCTCCATGTCTCTTTTCATGTATTCCAGGGAGGTATGGCTCAGGTCATTCACACCAACATGGACAATGACAGAGTCATATTTGTACTTGTTCTGGGGTGACCTGAGTTATTTTGTTATGTGGCGGATCCTGGCACCCAACAGGCAGCTAACCGTAACCTTTCCTTGTTCAGCCTAGTAAGTAGGGCGTCAGTGTGCCTGACTATAGAGTCACCTATTACTAGTGTGTTGGGTATGCTATTTTGCCTTAAGGACTGTGATTGCATGGCACAGTGGTTTTGTGAAGTATGTGTTTCATGGTTTGTGTTGGGGGTGGAGGTTGCTTGGATGTCTGCTTTGGAGGTCTCTGTTGCTTTTGTAGATTTTTATTTAGAGCCTTCAGGTATGTTTTTGTGTATTTATGTGTGTTTTTTACCTGTGCTGGTTTCATAGGTCTATGTGTGACCGGTGGTGTGATGCAAGTAATTCCCTTCTCCTCTGGACTGCCTGGTTCAGTCTTGGGTTGAGAGAGCTTAGCCTCGAGTGTGGCTGTATAATTGCATCTCTCGCATGGACTAGTGTTTGGTGGAAGGAGGAGAGGGTTGTCTGTGTACATGAGGCAATTGTAACATTGCCTCAAAATGCCCAGATTCACCAGTTGGACCAGAGAGCACACCTGAAACTGTCCTTTGGACATGCCTGGATAGGTACAGTGAACTGCTTTACTGATTGGCTGGTAAGGTCAAATAGAGAGCCTTGTCCTTCTCTACAGTATAGGGGGGTCTAGTGTTAAGGTTAATTAGTGCTTGCTATGAGTTTTGAGCAAGTGCCGGGATGAGAAATGAATGGTTTGAGTGCTTTAGTTAAAAGTTTGTCTAGTTCCAAGGGAAAAATTGAAGAGTAGACTTTGTGGAGCCAGGAATAGTTATACCCTAGCTAACAGCACTGCCCAGCACACAAAACTGTGCAAATGCTGGTTTTATAGCAGGGAAATGAAAGAGATAGAAATTAGCCCAAAATGGCCAATAAACCACTCATTTCTGGGCTAAAACCACTCCTCCAGGGACAGATAGGCTGCTCAAAGCTCCCTCTCTCACAGTGAACAGAGAAACTTCCTTCTATCCAAGTAAGGTTTGGGCAAACACAGAAACTTGTACCACAGCCCCAAATTCAGCATTAACCTGAAAATTGGACTATACTAGCTTAGAAAGGTGGTAAAATAAGTATTTTTTTCAGAAAATAAAGCAGATACAATTAAAAAAAACACCTTAAATACAAGAAATGGCTACCACACTTCAGTGTGTAGCCCTCAACAGTTAAACAGGTAATTTAAACACAAAACAACTTTGTTAAAGTGCAGGCAGTAAAATAAGTGCAATATGTAGCTGAAACAAGCTTTTTAAATCACAGGAACTCTGGGAAATCAGTGTTTTAGGCAGAATTAGCTAAAGGCAGCAAGAAAATGCAGAAAAATTATACTTAATCACTCCAAAGTCCCTCTTTTGTCTCTCTGCTGCTGTACAACTCTGCAGGGCACCAGACAGGAGCTTGCTGAGCTGTGTTCAAGCACAAAACCCTTACAAATGCTGGTTTTATAGCAGGGAAATGAATTAGATAGAAATTAGCCCAACATGGCCAATAAACTACTAATTTCTGGGCTGAAGCCACTCCTCCAGGGACAGATAGGCTGTTCAAATCTCCCTCTCTCACAGTGATCAGAGAAACATCCTTCTATCCAAGTAAGGTATGGGCAAACACAGAAACTTGTAACATAGCCCTGAATTCAGCATTAACCTGAAAACTGGACTATACTAGCTTTTAGCATAGCATATACTTGCCATGTGTGGGAATAGAACCCATACCAGAGTACTATATCACACTACAGCATTATGCTGTTATAAAATGTGCCACAGAGATTACTGGGCTACACCTTTCCCAAAGGTATATTTCACAGTGAATTACATCAGCAGCCTTGCCAAAATAGGGCATTTGATCTCCTGTGAGTGTGACTAGCCTAAAATGCATTGCACCCAACACAAACAAAGGAACACACACACAAACATCCACACTTGCCATGTGTGGGAATAGCACCCTTACCAGCGTACTGTATCACACTACCGCATTATGCTGTTATAGGATGCGCCACAGAGATTACTGGCCTACACCTTTCCCAAAGGTGTATTTCACAGTGAATGACATCAGCAGCCTTGCCAAAGTAGGGCATTTGAATTGTACTGAGTGTGACTAGCCTAACAAACATTGCTCCCTACACAGACAGAGAAGCACAAGCAGTTGCCATGTCTGAGATTAGAACTCCTACCTAAGAAGTTTACCACACTACAGCTTTACACGGTTATATGACGTGCCATGGAGATTAGTGGGCTACACCTTTCCCAAAGGTGTATTTCACAGTGAATGACATCAGCAGCCTTGACAAAGTAGGGCATTTGAATTGTACTGAGTGTGACTAGCCTAAAAAGCATTGCTTCCTACACAGACAGAGACTCCCACACAAACACACAGTTGCCATGTCTGGGATTAGAACTCGTACCTAACAAGTTTATCACATTACAGCATTATGTAGTTATAGGATGCCCCACAGAGTTTACTGGACTACAGTTTTCCCAAGGGTGTATTTCAAAGTGAATGGCATCAGCAGCCTTGCCATGGTAGGGCATTTGAATTGTAGTGAGCATGACTAGCCTAAAAAGCATTGCTCCTTACACAGACAGAGACACACACACACAAACACACACACAGCTGTCATGTCTGGGATTAGAACTCCTGCTTAACTAGTTTATCACACTACAACATTGCACAGGTATAGGACACGCAATGGAGATTACTGGGCTCCACCTTTCTCAAAGGTGTATTTCACAGTGAATTACATCAGTACCCGTGCCAAAGTAGGGAATTTTAATTGTAGTGAGGTTGACTAGCCTAAAAAGCATTGCTTCCTACACAGACAGAGATACACACACACAAACAAACACACACAGTTGCCATGTCTGGGATTAGAACTCCTTCCTAACTAGTTTATCACACTAAAGCATTACGCAGTTTTAGGAAGCGTGGCAGAGCTTACTGGGCTACTGCATTCCAAAAGGTGTATTTCAAAGAGGATGACATAAGCAGGCTTATCATAGTAGGGCTATGGGAGGGCAGTGTGTGTGCATGGGCCATAACCCATTCATCTAGAGGTTGACACACCACATACAGGCATATGCAGGGTTATATTCCTCAGGTACATGTATACAGCTGCTAGATGACTACTACCTTGTACAGTCATATTGCACAGTTAGCACTTGCACCACATAGTCTGTAATGCTGATGGATACCAGTGGCTAATTTTTACAGTGAGTAACATTTACACATCATGTGGTTGTAGCCATTTGGCTGTGTACTGGGTGGAACAGACCTCATGATGGATGGCTCTTTGTCACAGTCACTCTCTTCCACACATCTATGTATGTCTACTTTTGGCTTATTATAGTGTGTTGCCCTTGGATATATATCTGTATTCCTATCCAATATGTGTGCAAAGCATGACTGGTGCATACTGAGGAGTGTATGCACTAACATCTGCAACTGTCAGATATGTATGGTCCACTATTGTTTGCAGACATGGGCTTCATTTGTTTAAGTGTGTGAGCATGCCCAGTATGACCTTTTAGTATGCTGTTGCCTGACATTGCCTTCATTTCTCTCTTTGTGGGCATGCCCAGTATGACCTTTCGGTATGTTGTTGTCTAACATTGCCTTCATTTCTCTAAGTGTGTGAGTATGCCCAGTATGCCCTTCTGTATTGAATGTCTGGATCCATTTCAGATAGTTTGTAATTCAGTGCAGACCTTTGTGTTGTACACCTACAGGTAGCAAACTGTTTCTGCAGGGTATCCATAGATCATTTGGCAATATGGGGACAAACTGTGCAGGGGATAGTGTGTACTGTTGGTGATTGTGTCTGTGCTGATTCTACTACATGGTACTGGATTTAACAGAGATATGCAGGCATGTGTGCTGTTATATACTGTGATGTTTTATGTACTCAAGTACTGTCAGGTGGACATTCTTGCTCACAGTGAAGTCCTGGGGGCAAGGGTGACTGCAGCTGTGTCTGGTATTGTGGGCAGACACCTACATATTTATGGTAAGTTATGCCATTCTGCAGGGGAAGTTGCAGACATTTGCTGCTGGATCTATTTATCCGGTTCAGCACCTTTGTACAGTGCTGGCAGAGGTTCCCATACTTGTACATCGATCGACATGACAGTATGACCTTATCTTGCTGTGGCAATACCTCCCAGCTGTACAGATTCACACATATTACCCAGAGGCAGAGGCCATGGGTCAGGACTTTACCCCTATTGTGGTGTACGGGCAGGTTTGTAACCACCCATTTATGTGTTTGCAGCCAGGGATAGTGTGTGCACACACCTGTGTGATGGACCTTGCACATTCCATGCTTGGCATGCTCCCACCCCCCTATCATTCTATCCTCTTCCATACATTATGCATACATTATTTGATACTTTCCCTAAGGTTATCATCTCATCACAGCTGTTTTGGTGTTGGTCCACAGTTCATGCAGCGGGACATGGTGGACATGTTACTGTGGTTTGTCCACATGGCCTTGCATATGCATTATGAGTGTGTTATGTTGTTATTTGGGTATCCATGACATAACATGCATTGGCAGTATGTGTGAGACACAGTCCTTTGGTAGAGGCCTGTAGGCCATTTGGTATTGATGCAGGCCAGCTGTGGCAGGCCTGCACATTCTGTCAGTCCTACAGTCTCAGGCTGCCATACAGTATATTCCCCAGGGGTGACAGTGTAGGTGTGCCAGATGTCCATGCGAATACTTTCTATCAGTCTTGATCAGGTGGTGTGGATGCTGGCAGGGTGCTACCTACAGCTAGAGACACACCTGCATGGGACACCTGCACTGCATGCTGCATTCTTTCACTATTGCCATATACAGGTGGGGTCATATTGTACCCATTCCCAACAGCAGGGATACGACTAGAGAGGTACCTGTGGGTGGTGTTTTGGTGAGCTGGGAGCATGCATGCTATGGACACTACTTGCATCTAAAGCACAGATATGCATGGGGCATTCCAGTTATGCTGGCATGTGCAGGTACATCAGCTGTTTCCCAATACATCACCTTTGTGATCTGCAAATGTTCTGCCAGACAACACCGGTATCCCCTACTACAGGCCCAGATAATGTGATGGATCTCTGAATGTACAGTTCCAAGGGTGTGTCCATTTCACAGTTACGCATTATATACTGTATGTCTGGGGTACTTCCCCCTATGTACTGCTTGTATATCTACCCCAACAGCCATGGCATGTCAATCATTCAGATGGTGACACATATTACCATAATACATTTCCAATGGCTTACTGCTAGCATGTGTTATAGTGGAGGGAATTGTCTTTGGCACTGCAGTTGTGAGGACTTGGCCCTGATATCAGCAGTAGTGGGCAATGGCCACCAGGTCATACCTAAACATGCATACATACTGACCACTCCTACACAATATGAAACACACACCAACCTAACACACACATACCTGCATATTGTGCAAATGCTACAATCTATCCTGCTACCTTGGCCACCTCTGGGCATCTGTGCTCCACTGGTATTATACCTACACATACATGTTACTACATTTCTACATAGGATTGGGGGGGCACAGCTGACTGTTACTACATTTCTAAATAGGATTTAGGGGCACATCTGACTGTTACTACATGTCCACATAGGATTGGGGGGCACACCTAACTGTTACTACATTTCTACATAGGAGTGGGGGGCACACCTGACTGTTACTACTGTCTACATAGGATATGGGGGGGGCACACCTGACTGTTTGTACATTGCTACACAGAAATGGGGGGGCACACCTGACTGTTACTACATGTCTACATAGGATTGGCGGGCACACCTGACTGTTATTACATGTCTATATAGGCTGTGGGGAGCACACCTGACTGTTTCTACATTGCTACACAGGATTCAGGGGGTCACACCTGACACTTGTGCACATTTGCTATGACTGTACAGGTATGTCAGGTACTCCATTTCATTCTGTTTTCTAACCTATCATGCTGACTAGAGGCATGTCAGTGAACTACAGGTCTTACATTTGATTGACCTACATATTACCTTCTGACTTCCTACCCTTCAGAACTAACATCCCACGGCCTGACCTGATGTAGTCTGTCTGTGTAGGCCTGGGGGAGGGGAGGTTACCCATAAGCATCATTCAGTGGCCTTAGCACAGCCTTTGTTTGTGATTGCCTGGACCTGTCCTGCTTGCTGTGACTGTTGTTGGAAATGTAAACCTCCCTGACTGACATGTGTGTGTCATAAGGACACACATGTGGCCCTGCACATTTCCTGCAGTGGGTTTTGTCACCATGTGTAGTACTGGCTACTATGGTGACACCCATATTTGTTACAGATCTCATGCTGCCACTATAGGTGTATGCTATCTGCTGGCATCCCATTCAGCCACCCGATTCCCTTGCATGCTCACATCCATACCATAAATACAAGTAACAGCATATACTACTCCAATCAGCAATCGGTAAGGGTAGTGACTTACTTGTGGGTGTGCCAGTATTGAGGATGGTGCTGGAGGCTGCCTCTGTCGGATGCACATAGTACACTCCCTATACATGGTTGAGCACAGGTAGTGTCATGTTTGTCATCCCTTTTACTGTATGTGTGAGTCAGATGGAGGTATCCTTCCCTCAGTTCCTACTGTGTCAGTGCATGTGCTATGCATTACCCTTTGCCAAGGCCATGGCATACTGGGCATGCCTCCATCTGCCTATTAGGGAAGGCTCAGGTTGTTCCTCCTCCAAGTCACTCTGTGCCTGTACAGACCTTGGCATCAGTAGGGGCTGTGTGGCCCTACCCAATGCTGTTCCTGCTGCAGCTGTTTCCGCAGGATCACATTGTGTAGCATGGCACATGAGATATCAATTTGGGTACATGTAGCTGTTGAGTACTGCAAGGCTCCACCAGATATGTCCAGGCACCGGAACCGTGACTTGAGCATCCAAAACACATGCTCTGTTATGATTCTGGTCTGTGCATGTGCCTCATTATGGCGGTCTTGTTCTGGTGTGTGTGCATTTCTGATGGGTGTCATCAGCCACGGCTCCAGTGTGAAACCAGCATCCCCACTAGGTGACAATAAGAGATGTCCCCATTGGAACATCTCTGGTACAGCTGTGTCAGATGCCAGATGTGTGAATCATGAAAGTTTCCATGGCAGCCAGCACACACATTCATTATAATGCCCTAGCCATCGCACATGACCTGGCAGTTGATGGAAGGGAAGCACCTGCGGTTGATGTAGATCCTACCCCGCTAACCGGGTGGTGCTTTGATGCATATGTGCATGCAGTCTATACCACCCACCACCTCAGGGTATTCTGCTATTTGATAGAAGAGACACATATTGCTGGCCAACACCTCACAGGTGTTGAGGAAATATACATGCTCACCAGCATGTGGGACATGGCATCCAGGAACTGGTGGAATGGTCTAGATGTTGATTCCTGTGAGATCCCCATGATATTCCCAGTTGGGCTTTGGGAGGTACCTGTGGCTAGTATACCTAGGCTTACACATACCTTGGTATCCACTGGGATGAGTTCCCCTCTGTTAGTTATGTGTGTCAGGCATGGCTGGCACAGTTCAGCAATTTGCTGTAGGAGGCCCTTGTCCACCCTATAGTGCTCCAATATCTCCAGCTCATGTAGCCCATGGTAGGTTACCCTGGGTCTGTACACCCTTCTCTGTCTCCTCACTGTGGGTTGTTTGTCAGCATTCTCATCCTCACCACCCTCAGCCTCTTCCACATGTTGATGCCTGATAGCTGTTGCAGCCCCTATCTTTCTGTTGTTTTTGTTTTTTTTTTTTAATTTCCCTGCTTGTATACACCGGTGGTGTAGAGTATGTGTGAAAAACCAGAATGAAAGGTGTTTGCATAGTTTATAGTGGTGTTCTGGGTGGGCTGGTCTGCTGTCTGTGTAATTGGCTGATTCTGATATGTTTCACCTAACAGCTATGCTAGCTGTCTTAGATTACCTTCCTACTGCAGTTTTCCCTTCCCATTGCCTTCCTGTTTAAGCCCAGGGGTGCATCGCGCAAACACAGTGCTCAAATGTGCATAGAGTTGCTATTTCCTAGTTTACTTTTTTTTTTCCTTTAAAACCCGGTGTGCAGCACACACAACTGCTTAGGCAATGTAGAGAGTGCTAGGCAGTCTCAGGCACACCCCCTTGCTTAGCTCTTCTAAGCTAAGGGCAAACTCGAGCCACAGAGCTCCAATCTGCTTGCAGTATGCCTGACACACCCCCCTATGATGTCTGTTAACTCCTAGGCTTGCATCACACTATTCCTGCTCTTACACTGTTGAGTGCTGACTAGCATGCAGGGGAAATCTGGGATTCAGGATCAATCCCCTCATTTGCATAGGATTGCCTGCTGATGCATAGTTACATGCCCGCACTGAGCCTCCCCCCTTTGCAACCTCTATTCACTGGCCATGTTGTCTTCTGCCTGCCATTGAGTATAATGGCAAAATAGTGATTTTGGTTAGAATGCCTATTTTTTTTTTCTTATTTTTCACCCGGTCCTGTAAGCGCTCCTGCCCTACGCTTAAACAGTTGAGATCGGCTAAAAAAAAATAAAAGTTGATTTTTTTTATTTTTGCAACTGTTTTCCATGCCAGTGGTCATATATTTGGCCATTGGAATGCTTTCTACACAATATCCACCCTTTATTTGGAGCTGTCATGGCTCTGTTTTGTAGTTTGCAGAAATGTACTCCGTTACTGGCGTAGTACATTTCTGAAGATTACACTAGTCCTGCACGGCCGACATCCAGCTTCCTGGATCGCAAATTCACCTCATTTGCATGGATTTCTCCTGAAAATGGGGTAATTTGCATACAGGGGCTGAGTTCGTGCAGGACTAGTGCAGGAGCGCTTGTGCATGTCCCAACAGCTAATTCCTGGATGGCACAGCAGACATATTGCCTGCTGGAGCTCTTGCACTAGTCCTGCACACTGTCCAGGACTTGCTGAATTTGGGGGTTGGAGTATTATAAGTAAATCATCAGAGGTAAAAGAGAAGTTATTTTTAAGAAATTATAACTTTATAGATGAAAGATTCCATAATGGAAGAAGACATGTGTGGTGGAGTGCTTAAATGTGTATAGAAAGAGGATGAAAGAGATATATATGAAATATCAGAGGGATATAACACTAGGGAATCATGACTATAACATATTTGGGATAATAATACAAAAACGAACAGAGAAAATGTTGGAAGAGATTGTGGTAGAAGGCATGTATGGTATAAAGGTAAGATAGGTGAAAAACTGTTACTTATAGTGAATGAAGTATTAGAGATGAAGCTGAAAGAAAATAAAGAATACTAATAACATGATGTATCTAATATTTTCAGCCAGCACTTTTAAAGCTCTAAGTATCAGGTCTCATAAGAGAGTGGCATATAACTAAATTAGGCTTCTGTCAAATTTCATCTCACTCTGCATTCAGACTGATTTTTTTTTTTATCTTTAGCATACAAATATAGTCTTACATGCATTCATTATTAATAACCTGCCCTGAATTCTATTTATTTACACAAGATGCCAGATGCCCACACACACACACACACACACACACACACACACACACACACACACACACACACACACACACACAGATATATATATATATATATATATATATATATATATATATAGGTTCATAAGTGTTTACTAGGCTAACGGCCCTGGAAATTTACAAGCCTAGCCCATAGTTTCTTTTGAAGAGGGCCAGTGAGGTACTCTCCTTGACATGTATGGGAAGTCTGTTTCAGAGCATGGGCAGTCTCTGGGTTATGAACCTGTCCCTCCAGCATGTTCTGTTGATTGTGGCAATGAGGTTGAGGTCTCTGGAGCATGTGGTGTGGAGAGATTGGGATTTCTTTAGATGTCACATTTCGAACAGAGCTGGGTCACACATGGCTTTGTAAGTCAAGCAGAGATCGCATCTAAGTAGGCGTTATGAGACAGAGAATAGTTGTTTTTTGAGTCTGTCCATATAGGACAAATGTTTAAGGCTTAGGATCCTCTTTGTGAGGTACTTTTGTGGCATCTCCAGCTGTTGCAGGTGTTTAGTGAGGCACATGCCATATGTATATATGGGCTCCCTACATATGATAGAAATTCCGAAAAGCCAAATCCTTATGTATGTATAAAATGGATTCCTATTATGCTCAACTTCTTTACATACATTTTCTTCAGGTATTTTTTTCATGATCTTGTCTCACACTATCCCCCGGATTCTGCAAGCCTTGCAAGGCAACACATAGCACATACACTGACACAGTAGGGACCCAGGGAATGACACCTCTCTCTCTCTGACTCACACATGCAGTAAACTGGATGCCAAACATGACACTACCTGTGCTCAACCATGTATAGGGAGTGTACTATGTGCATCTGACATAGGCAGCCCTCCAGCATCATCCTCAATACTGGCTCACCCACAAGGTAAGTCAATCAACCTACCAATTGCTGAATTGAGTAGAATGTGTCATTACCTGTGGCACCATGACATCTCTAATAAATACTGGCATCACCATAGTAGTGAGTACTACACAGGGCGACAAAATCCACTACAGGAAATGCGCTGGGCGACAAGTGTGTCCATATGACTCAAATATGACAGTCAGGGAGGTTCATATACCCAACAACAGTCTCAACCAGCAGGACAGCTGTAGACAAACACAAACAGAGGCTGTGCTATGGCCTCTGAATGATGCCTATGGGTAACCTCCCCCCAGGCCTACACAGACAGACTACAGCAGATCAGGCAGTGGGATGTTATTTCTGAAGGGTAGGAAGTCAGACACTAACATGTAGGTCAACCAAAGCTAAGACCTGTAGTACACTGATGTGTCTCTAGTCAGCATGATAGGTTAGAATACAGAATGAAATGGAGTACTTAACATACCAGTACAGTCATAGCAAATGTGTACAGGTGCCAGGTGTGCCCCCCATCCTATGTAGACATGTAGAAACAGTAAGATGCGCCCCACCAATCATGTCTAGAAATGTAGAAACAGTCAGGTGTGTCTCCCCCAATCCTGTGTAGAAATGTAGTAACAGTCAAGTGTGCCCCTCCAATCCTGTGTAGAAATATAGTAACAGTCAGGTGTGCCCCCCGCAATCCTGTGTAGAAATGTTCATAGGTTCATAGGTTCAGAGGTTCATAGCTTGGTACTAGGCTATCAGCCCTAGGGCCTATACAAGCCTATCCATAACAATTCCCTGGCTATTTCTTTCCACAGTATTTACTTCCCTGGACCCCTGTCTAGCAGGGTGACTGACATGATCCACAGGGTGAATTTCCTATCACCCATCCAACCATCAAGGTTCCTTTTGAAGAGGGACAAAGAGGCACTCTGCTTGACATGTATGGGCAGTCTATTCAAGAGTCTTGGGAGTCTCTTGGTCAGGAACCTATTTCTCCAGCATGTTTTGTTCATTGTGATGACAAGGTTTAGATCCCTGGAGTGTGTGTTTCTGAAAGACTGGGATTCCTTTAAGTGTAGCATGTCCAACAACTCTGGGTTTGACATGGCCCTGTATGTTAAGCAGAGATCGCCTCTGAGTAGATGATATGTGACAGAGTATAGGTGGAGTTTTTTTTAGATGGTCAGCATAGGGCATCTGCTTTAGGACTGTGATTCTTTTAATGAGGTATTTCTGTGGCCTTTCCAGTTGTTGCAGATGTCTTGAGAGGTACATACCAAATGGGGCACTGTATTTTATAATAGGTCTAATGAGGGATGAGTACAATGGGACAATTACCTCCTTTTTTCTGGATGAAAAGCCCTTAGTGATGAGATGTGCCACATAGAAGGATTTCCTGACTGTTGTGGCAATGTGGTTATGGAAAGTGAGACCACTGTCCACCTGTGTCCCTTAGTCTCTTATCACACTTTCAGTGTTTAGTGTACTGCCACATATGTGGTAGTTCATGGGTACATGTTTTTTCACAAATCACAAAGCAGAATGCAGTCCCGGTCAACAATAAAGGATGTCTTCAAAAATTCAGTCGAATGCAGCCAGGAATACACCAAAAAACAGTTTATTGCACAAAACTATCCATAAATAGTAAAAACGATACTCCTGTATACAACCAGAGCCTTAGATTAAGCACTTTCGTCTCCGATTAGCAATACTAGCTCCCCTTTTATACTAACCAAATCCATTCAGCTGGCATCTAATTAAATAATTAATTAATTGGTTCCATTTTTCTTAAAGTACAACCTTACCATAAATACTAAAAACTTTTGAAAACATTTGAAAATCTGTGCGAATGAATAATCTGCAAGTAAGAATAAACACAGTAGATAGGTATAAACACAATAAATAAGGATATAAATACGTGATAAATACAGTATAATAAATATAATAAATATAATAAATGTAATAAATATATATATATATGTATATGTATATTAAAATATATAAATATGTATCTATGCATGTAAAAAAGCCACTGCAATAAAATGATAATATAATATATAAAACATCATAGATATATGTATATTAAAAAAATTCATATGGAATGTAAAATATTCTTAAGGAATGTAAAATTGTGTTTGAATACATATTATACTGTTTAAAAAATATTCAAACAATATATAACATATTCAAAATATTTAAAATATTTACAACACATAATGGATGAAAAACTAAGGATTATATGTATATGTATATATATAGGGAATCAATTCCAATACAATCAAAGTAAAAGTATGAAATATAACAAAGAATACATATGTTGCTGAATAAATCTTGTAAAATGTAAAAATGTAATCAACCCTAGGAATAGATCCATATTAGTTTCATTTAATAATGGTAATAGTGGTCATAATTTGTGTTTCTTGGGGTCAGCTACAAGCATTTTCAATGCTGGGGTGATGGAAATGTGGTCATTAAGGCCCTTACCACAACAAGAGTCCAATCTAAGTTGCCACATCATTTCTTTTAACTCCAGTTGGGTCTCCCAGTCACCACCCCTCTCAAGGCATTTTACTTCCTCTATTACCCAGAATTTAAAATCTGCATTCTTACAGGCCAAAACATGTCTGTACATAGCATTATTTTCATTTTGTTTGTTGATGTCCCTCACATGTTCATAAATTCTGGATCGTAGGTGTCGTTCAGTTTTCCCAACATAGTAGCTCCAGCACACCTTACAGAAAACAAGGTATACCACCCCTTTTGTATAACAACTACTATAGGTTTTAGCAACCAGGGTTGTTCTAAGACTGGGTATTCTAATCTCCTTTTGTCCTGCTATAAATGCACACTGCGCGCATCTACCACATTTAAATGTCCCACATTTTTTATTTGCCCCATGTGTATTATTGTTGACCGGGACTGCATTCTGCTTTGTGATTTGTGAGGTACATGTTTTTTCCCAAAGGGGATAACTATACATTTCTTGGCATTGAACATGAGCCCATGGCTCTGGTGCCAAGCATCTGTTTCTGTAAGCCCCTTTTGTAGAATATCCACATAATTTGGGGACTGAATAATGTCTCCCAGTTTGCAGTCATCTGCAAACTTTGTTAGCCAGAGTCCGTTAGTGTTGGCCTGTACTTCAGACAAGTAGATACCAAACAAGAGCGGTCCCAGGACTGAACCCTGAGGGACTCCACCTGTCACTTGTCTGGACCTGGATTTGGAGTCGGCTACTTTTACAGTGTGGGTTCTGTCAGTAAGTCAGTTAGCAACCCATCGAGTGACGTAGGTATTAATGCCCAGCTTAATAAGTTTATCTATGATTCCAGAGTATGGAATGGTGTTGAAGGCCTTGGTGAGGTCCAGATAGGCTGTGTGGACCACATTACCCTTGTCCACAGCTCTGGAGACTGATTCATAGAAGTCAATCAGGTTCAGGAGACAAGATCGGCCCTTCACAAACCCAGACTGCATGGGGTCCAGTGTTTGAAGGTTGCCAATGTCTTTGTTTATAATTTCCATGATAATACATTCCATGGCCTTGCAGATCAGGCTCGTCAAACTGATGCAGTGGTAGTTCCTGGGATTCAAAGTGGATCCCCCCTTGTGGAGTGGAATAACTGTAGCTGTGTGCCAATCAGTGGGCATGAAGCCTGAGATGAGGCTGTGATTAAACATGACACTTAGATGAGGTGCCAGTTCATTTTGTAGTTCATGTAGTACACAACCTGGGATGTTATCTAGTCCCATGGATGCTGCATTCTTAGCTTTGGAGAGTGCATTTTTTACCTGTGTGGCCGTTATTACCAGAATTTGCTAATCTTTTAGTATTGAGATGGGGTCTTTAGTGGGTGAGAGGGGGGTGAAGTTTGCACTGAATTGATCTGCCAGGATATTGGCAATATCCTTGGGATCAATATATTTAATGCCATTCTGTTGTAGCTCAGAGCAGATCTAAGCATTGCCATTTAGATTCTTGACATAGCTATAGAATGCCTTGTGGTTGTCTTTGCAATCTGTGGCAATTTTATTTTCGTAACTAGCTTTGGAGGATTTTATGAGGCATCTCAGCTTCTTACTGAGGCTGGTTAGGGAGTTTTTTGACCCCTGGGATTTTCCTCTTTTCTGCAAAAGTTTCTTCCTTTTGTTGAAAGTTTTTTATGGTAAAATCAGTCAGGTGTGTCCCCCAAAACCCTATGTAGAAATGTAGCAACAGTAAGGTGTCCCCCCCACTCCCATTTAGACATGTAGAAACAGTCAGGTGTGCCCCTAGCCCCAGTTCAGTGGAGAAATGTAGTAACAGTCAGGTGTGCCTCGAATCCTGTGTAGAAATGTAGAAACAGTCATGTATGTCCCCCACAATCCTATGTAGAAATGTAGTAACAATCAGGTGTGCCCCCCACTCCTATGTAGACATGTAGAAACAGTCAGGTGTGCCCCTTCCCCCAATCCAGTGTAGAAATGAAGTAACAGCCAGGTGTGCCCCCCCATTCCTGTGTAGAAATGTAGTAACATGTATGAGTAGGTATAATACGAGTGGAGCACAGATGCCCAGAGGTGGCCAAGGTAGCAGGATAGGTTGCAGCATGTGCACAATATGCAGGTCTGTTTGTGTTAGGATGGTGAGTGTTTCATATTGTGTGAGAGTGGTCAGTATGTATGAATGTTGAGGTAAGACCTGGTGGTCATTGCCCACTACTGCTGATGACAGGTACAAGCCTTCACAACTGCAGTGCCAAAGACAATCCCCACTAGTATAACAGATGCTAGCAGTTAGCAATTGTAAATGTATGGCGGTAATATGTGTCACCATCTGAAAGACTGACATGGCATGGCTGTTGGGCTAAATATACAAGCAGTACACAGGGGAAAGTACCCCAGACATACAGTATATATTGTGTCACTGTGAAATGGAGACACCCTTGGAAATGTACATACAGGAATGCATCCCAGTAACTGGTCCTGTAGTAAGGGATACTGGTGATGTCTGCCTGAACACTTGCAGATCACAAAGGAGGTGCAACTGATGTATTGGGAAACAGCTGATGTACCTGCAAATGCCAGCATAATTGTAATGCCTCATGCATATCTGTGTGTCAGATGCAAGTAGTGTCCATAGCACACATGCATCCAGCTCACCAAAACACCACCCACAGGTACCTCTCTGGTCATATCCCTGCTGTGGGGAATGGGTACAGTATGACCCCACCTGTATATGGCAATAACGGAAGAATGCAGCATGCAGTGCAGGTGTCCCGTGGAGGTGTGTCCCTAGCTGTAGGAAGCAGCCTACCAGCATCCACACCACCTGATCAAAACTGATAGAAGGTATTGGCATGAACACCTATCACACCTACACTTTCACCCCAGGGGGAATATACTGTATGGTGGTCTGAGACTATAAGACTGACAGAATGCAACAGCCTGCCACATCTGGCCTACAGCAACACCTAATGCCCCACAGGCCTCTGCCAAAGGCCTGTGTCTCACATGTACTGCCAATGCATGTTATGTCACGGACACCCAAATAACAACATACACTCCACATAAGCCAGATGCAAGGCCATGTGGACAAACCACAGTAACATGTCCACCATGTCCTACTTCATGAACTGTGGACACTAACACACACCTGTGATGAGGTGATATCCTTAGAGAAAGTATCAAAGAATGTATGCATAATGTATGGAAGAGGTTAGAATAACAGAGGGGGGGGCGTGTGAGCATGGGCAGCATGTAATTTGCAGGGTCCGACACCAAGCTGTGTGCACACACTATCCTTGGCTGCAAACACATAAATGGGTGGCTACACACCTGCCCATACACCACAATAGAGGTAATGTCCTGACCCATGGCCTCTGCCTCTGGGTAACCTGTGCAAATCTGTACAGCTGTGAGGCATTGCAAAATAAGCCCATACTGTCATGTTGATGGGTGTACAAGTATGGGATCCTCTGCCAGCACTGTACCAAGGTGCTGAACTGGATACACAGACCCAGCAGCAAGTGTCTGCAGCTCCCCCTCCAGAATGGCATAACTTACCATGAATATGTAGGTGTCTGCCCACAATACTGGACACAGCTGCAGTCACCCTTGCCCCCAAGACATAACTGTGAGCAAGAATGCCCCCTGACAGTACATGAGGACAGAAAACATCACTGTGTATAACAGTACACATGTCTGAATATCTCTGCTAACAGCAGTACTGTGCAGCTGAAGCAGCACAGACACAATCACCTACAATACACACTATCCCCTGCACAGTTTGTCCCCATATTGCCAAATGATCAATGGATACCCTGCAGAAACAGTTTGCTACCTGTAGGTTTACAACACAAAGGTCTGCACTGGAGTACAGACTACCTGGAATTGATCCACACATTCAATACAGAAGGGCATACTGGGCATGATCACACACTTAGAGAAATGAAAGCTATGTCAGATAACAACATACTGAAAGGTCATACTGGGCATGCTCACACACTTAAACAAATGAAGCCCATGTCTGCAAACAACAGTGGACCAGAAATATCTGGTAGTTGCAGATGTTACTGCAGACACTCCTCAGTATGCACCAATCATGCTTTGCATACACAGTGGATAGGCATACAGGCATATATCCAAGGACAGCATACTACAGTAAGCCAAAAGTAGATCTACATAGATGTGCAGAAGAGAGTGACTGTGACAAGGAGTCATCCATTATGAGGCCTATCCCACCCACCACACAGCCAAATGGCTACAACCACATGAGGTACAGATGTCACTCACTGTAGACATTAGCCATCAGTATTTGTCAGCATTACAGACTATGTGGTGCAAGTTCTAGCTGTGCAACATGACTGTACAAGGAAGTAGTCATCTAGCAGCTGTATACACGTATGTGTGGAATATAACCCTGTGTGTGCTCGCATGGGCTGTGTCAACCTCTAGATGAATGGGCTATGGCCCTTGCACACTCACTGCCCTACCCATAGTCCTACTATAACAAGCCTGCTGAGGTCATCCACTTTGAAATACACCTTTGGGAAAGCTGTAGCCCAGTAATCTCCATGGAGTGTCCTATAGCTATGCATTATTGTAGGATGGTAAACTAGCTCAGTAGGAGTTCTTATCCCAGACATGGCAACTGTGTGTGTGTGTGTGTGTGTGTGTGTGTGTGTGTGTGTGTGTGTGTGTGTGTGTGTGTGTGTGTGTGTGTGTGTGTGTGTGTGTGTGTGTGTGTGTGTGTGTGTGTGTGTGTATGTGTGTGTGTGTCTGTGTGTGTAGAAAGCAATGCTTTTTAGACTAGTCACACTGACTACAAATCAAATGCCCTACTTTGTCAAGGCTGCTGATGTAATTCACTGTGTAATACACTTTTCAGAAAGCTGTAGCCCAGTAATCTCAGTGGTGCATCCTATGACTGCGTACTGGTGTAGTGTGACAACATAGTTAGGTAGCAGTTCTAATCCCAGACATGGCAACTGTGTGTGTGTGTGTCTGTCTGTGTAGAGAACAATGCTTTTTAGGCTAGTCACACTCACTACAAATTGAATGCCCTGATTTGGCAAGGCTGCTGATGTCATTCACTGTGAAATACACCTTTCAGAAAATTGTAGCCCAGTAATCTCCATGTTCCATCCAATAACTGCATCCTGCTGTAGTGTGATAAACTAGTTAGGTAGGAGTTCTAATCCCAGACATGACAACTGTATTTGTGTATATCTCTGTCTGGGTAGAGAACAATGTTTTTAGGCTAGTCACACTCATTACAAATCGAATATCCTAATACGGCAAGGTTGCTGATGTCATTCACTGTGAAATACACCTTTTGGAAAAATGCAGACCAGTAATCTCCGTGGCATGTCCTATAACTGCCTACTGTTATAGTGTGATAACCTAGTTAGGTAGCAGTTCTAATCCCATACATGACAGTTGTGTGTGCTCCTCTGTCTATGTAGAGTGCAATACTTTTTAGGCTAGTCACACTCAGTACAATTTAAATGCCCTACTTTGGCAAGGCTGCTGATGTCATTTACTGTGAAATACACCTTTTGGAAAGCTGTAGCCCAGTAATCTCCCTGGCACATCCTATAAATGAGTGCTGCTGTAGTGTGATGCAATAGTTATGTAGGAGTTCTAATCACAGACATGACAACTGTGTGTGTGTGTGTGTGTGTGTGTGTGTGTGTGTGTGTGTGTGTGTGTGTGTGTGTGTGTGTGTGTAGTGAGGAATGCTTTTTAGGCTAGTCACACTCACTACAATTCAAATGCTCTATTTTGGCAAGGCTGCTGATGTCATTGACTGTGAAACACACCTTTGAGGAAGGAGTACTCAAATAACCCCTTGGTGTGCCCTATAACAGCTTCATGCTGTAGTGTGATGTAGAACTCTTGCAGGAGTTCTATCCCCAAACATGGCAGTTCTGGATGTTTTGTGTGTGTTTCTATGTCTGTGTAGGGAAAAATGCATTATAGGCTAGTCACACTCACTACAATTCAAGTGCACTCATTTGGCAATCCTGCTGATGTCATTCACTGTGAAATACACCTTTGGGGAAGGAGTACTCCAATAATCCCTGTGGTGTGTATTGTAACAGCTTCATGCTGTAGTGTGATATAGAACTCTGGTAGTGGTTCTATTCCCACACATGGCAGTTGAGGATAATGCATTTTAGGCTAGTCAGACTCACTACAATTCAAATGCCCTACTTTGGCAATCCTGCTGATGTCATTCACTGTGACATACACCTTTGGGAATGGCACACATATCCTTGAGGTACATCCTATAACAGCTTCATGCTGTAGTGTAATATAGAACTCAGGTAGGGGATCTATTCCCACACATGGCAGTTGTGGATGTTTGTGTGTGTTTCTATGTCTGTGTAGGCAGCAATGCATTTTAGGCTAGTCACACTCACTACAATTCAAATACCCTACTTTGGCAATCCAGCTGATGTCATTCACTGTGAAATACACCTTTGGGGAAGGAGTACTCCAATAATTCCCATGATATGTCCTACAACAGCTTCATGCTGTAGTGTAATATAGAACCCTGGTAGGGTTTCTTTTCCCACACATGGCAGTTGTGGATGTTTTATGTCTGCGTAGGGAGCAATGCATTTTAGGCTAGTCACACTCAGTACAATTCAAATGCCCTACTTTGGCAATCCTACTGATGTTATTCACTGTGAAATACACCTTTGGGGAAAGAAGTCTGCAGTAAGCTCAGTGGCATGTCCTATAACTGCATATTGCTGTAGCGAGATGTACTAGTTAGGTAGGAGTTCTAGTCCCAACCATGACAGGTGTGCGTGTGTATGTGTTTGTCATTCATATTCTGTGTGGAGGTGGGGGTGAGTGTGTAACAACTGAACTCAATGTGGTGTGGGTTTTGCAAAATTCTTATATGGTGGCCCTAGTATATATCACAATGTCCACCATACAGGGATAACAGATGTGAAATAGCCAAGAGGCTGTGGTGCAACTCCATACCCCTACATGTGACATCAAGGCCAGCTGAACAATGTTAGCAACCCTTGTATTACCTAGAGAACATTCTCAACCCATGTCTCATACACACACACACACACACACACACACACACACACACACACACACACACACACACACACACACACACTTGCCTAGGCAAGAGCCGCTATATTGGTAGTAACCTGCATATTGCCCACTGATAGCAACCATAGTGTGATTTCAGTGGGCTACAGAGGGCATGGCACCCTGTCCATCAGTCCAATAGGCATGTACATGCTGACAGTGCACCTCCCCCATGTTCCGCACTGGACACCTGCAACACCTGTGGTGCCATCAAATGTGACCCACAAAGGACATACCATGCCTGAAAAACATGCTTGTATGGACAGATGCTACTGACACCAGGGAATACCGGTATCATGCTATCAATGTAGGTGTAGGGTCAATCTGCTGTCCATTAACAGTTCCCGCCACATGAGGCCAGGACTGGCACATCTGATAACAATCTGTGTACATAACATGGGCCAGACAACCCAGGTACAGTTCCACATGTCACAGTACATGCATGTGGGAGGTGTGCACATCCCAGACACTGTCCATGTCATGGAATAAGAAACACGTGCATGGCAAGCAATGACCAGCATTGGCCACACGCAATAGTCACCCAGGTGACTGGATGATGAATACAATACCCACCTGTGTGGGCAAATCCAAACACTGCACCCCTGATCCACAATGCAGACCATTGTCATGTGGCTTGATGCCAAGGTGTACCCATCGCCTAGCCTTGTATAGGTGTCTGGCGCAGTCAACCACTACATACCAATAAAGCAATGCACTCATGCATGTCAGTGCTGACACCCTGTGTCTGTGTGTGTGTCGTATTATGCATATGACCACATTCATACTCAATTCAACCCCATTGGCTTACTGAAGCATGCTGTCTGATGTCAGACACCTCCACATACCCTTTGCCCATATAACCTCTGTAAGACCCCTGTGGTGCATGTGATACCTGCACAGTACTGTGTTGTGGCAATCTCACTAGTGATGAGTTGTATTCCTGGCCCTGCCAAGTGTGTCAATGTGTGTGTTTCCCTGTGGGAGTGTGGCTGTGTTGATGCTGACACCTGTTCATGTGGACAGGCACATGTACTACACCTACCGCATAGCTGCTATATCCATGTTGCAGATGTCACTCACCATCACATATACGTTTTGAGGGCTCATCAACATGTAAGCTATGTGGCACATCCAATAACTGCATAAACATGTGATAGCACTACATAGTCATCAGGGGTTTGATACCCTGTACTTGTAGGTGTGTGAAACAAACATGCCTAAGTTTTACTCTCCTACCCCTCCCTGACTTTTCTTTGCCTCTGTCTGCTTCTCTCACTCCCTGTCTGGTGCATGTGGAGACTTACACCTGCTTTGCTTAGGCAGCAGCATGTGCATTTTAAGTGATGCTCATGATCAGCTGATGGCTTCTGCATGAATTGCAGCCCTCCTCTAGCTTATTGCATGTGGAACAGCTGTGGTAACATTCCCATAGCCAATTGCATGGAAACATAGTCCAATATCTAGGAACATCATGTTGGTGTTGGGTCTTTTCATTCACTGTGAGCAGGAACTCGATTTGTTGTTTGACAAACAGCATCTCAGATGGATTGGGGAATTACCTCTAACAATGTACACTGTGGAAACAGGCCAGCACACAGGATGAGGATGTGTCTGACTTGACTACAGACTTTAAGTGCTGCTATACTGCATTTGGTGTAATGTTGGCTTAACAGGGTGTGTGTGGATATGGCTGTCCTACATATTTTAATACCTGCCATGTCAGTGCTATGTTTATGAGGAAACCCCCATCTGTAAGGTTATCTGCAGATTGGGCAGTGTGTGGTGCCTTCTGTCTTATGTGTTAGCCACAGAGCACCTACCTGTGAACTGCAGAAGGTAGTGTGAGGTGTGCAGTCTGTAGATGGTGAAAGCCATGAGAGTTACTGACTTCATATCCCTCATAGGACATATGTTGCAACAAACACTGTTACAACAGTAAATGTATCAGGTTATTACAGCAATGTGTCAATATTGGCCCTGTGTATGTGCCTCCAGCCACAACTCTGTCAACCTTTGTACATAGGTCATGCAGTAAGAGGTGCATATGTGCTGTACACCATAATAAGTGACATCATATCTGATAACAAGCCAGTGAGATATCAAACTGCTACACATGTTATGTATAGTCGGGGTTATATTTGATGACATAACCTGGACATTCTGTGGTTGTGTGTACAGTACTGAGATCTGTGTACTTATGGTGATTGTCAACAGTGTATGTGTTGTTAATATGTACCTTGGCCTGTGTACAGACTGTGGTAGATGTCACTGTTCTTGATCCTGGTCTATCTGATGTTACATGCTGCTCCACTGTATGTTACCCTATCGGCTTACATGTTTTTTGGGCCAAACATACACATATCCATACCACAGACAAGCATCAGACCACACTGTGTAGTGGGCCAGTATATGTAGGGTTAGTGTGTGAGTGGCACATACAAGGATGGTGTTGAATAGATAGTCCCTATACTGTAGTATTACACTAGCTTACTATATGTGGCTGTGGCTATTTTCACATTGGTTGTGGTTATGCACTTTCACACAGGTGTCTGTTACTCTGTGCTGTGACATGCCTGTAAAGCCTGCTATATAAGCAGGTACATGTGTATTCCCCCATAGGAAATGTTGGCCAGTGTTGAGCCAGTATGCCTGCAGCCTGCACAGTGCTTTGTTACATTCTTAGCAGCTTAGTGTACTTATCCAGTGAAATGTCATGTCCAGATACTTGCCAGATGTACTGCTGCCAGGCCACCATAGCACTCATGTATGTCAGACTAAGCAGTGGGATGAAGTACAGATGTATTTCACTAACTAGTGGGTAGTATGTGGCTATGGCACCACTGTACCAGCGGTTATTATGTGTCAGGACAGACAGGGGTGTGTGAATGCATAACCTATGGGGGCAAATGTATACCAGTACGTATGTGTTATAACCATCTATGTGGCTGTTAACATCCACATTGTCAGGCATGGTCCACATGTCTTGCACTAAGGGGTTCTGTGTATACCTCTGGACTGTCCAGAGTGTGTCAGATTGTCCACATATATTGACCAATAACCTCTGTTGTAGTCCACAAGAGCATTACTGTGCTAGCAGTGGTACTGTATTATGATGTCCTTAGGATGACTGTCATTAGCCAATGGTGCACATGTTAAAAGCAGATGTGACCTCCCACACACCATGTCTGAGAAGACAATCTCTATTACAGTATCAAAAGTCTACACATATATCTGCAATACATACCTGATATCCCCTTGCACTATGAAGTTGGGACTATAGGGGCTGAGGTTGGGCTCCACTCCATGTTCAGGACATATGGTGAGCATATATGTATATATAATTATCCAGATATCTATATAGATATATACACATATGCATATCAGCATACATAATTGGATATGTATAGGTACATAGATATACAGTACATAGATATACATATAAACACTCAGATATATACAGAGCAATGTATGTCTACACATATACAGATAGAGATACATATGCACATATACATATGGATATCTACATATATATTGACAGTAGTAGGTATATCAGAATAGATATGTATGTGCACATAGTTATAGATATCTACATATATATATATATATATATATATATATATATATATATATATATATATACCAACATAACTAGGCATATCTGTATATATATATATATACATATATAGCTATATAGACTATATATGTATATATACATACACATATATCTATATATACATATATCTATATATATCTATATATATCTATCTATATATATATATATATATATATATATATATATATATATATATATATATATATATATATATATATATATATATATATATATATATATATATATACATGTATATACAAAGAGGAGATGTACACATGACCATATATATATATTGCACTATACAGATGTGTATACAGACATGTGTGAGTATACATGTGTATGTACATGTAGACATATATAGACCTATTATATGTATATAACCAAATTGCTGTCATTTGTAAACCTCACAGTTGTGTATACCTTCCCAGAATTATCTCACCGTATGTATCTGCTATGTGTACATTATGATAGAACAACATATGTGATGCAACAGTCATATTAATAACAAGGACTACACAATTTAGGAAATAGAGGCAATTATTCAATACTATTCAATATGTGTATTGACAGCTATATTGGTAAAACAACAGCTGGCTTCACAGTGGTCATGGCGTAGTGGTTAAGTGTTGTGACTTTAGTGTACAGGATCCTAGATTCACAACCTGCAAGGGCTGTTCATTTTGTTGCTGGGAAGGACAAGGGCTGTCAGATACATAGTGGCTAAGGCAGTTCTGAGCAGCTTTAAGCATGTTTTCATTGGTTTGCTTGAAGCTAAGCTGTGCTGAGCTATGGGTAAACGTATGGGAACTTACGCAGTGTAGACTTCGCTTAACAGTGTGTAAATCACT
Source organism: Protopterus annectens (assembly GCF_019279795.1). Classification (NCBI taxonomy): domain Eukaryota; kingdom Metazoa; phylum Chordata; order Ceratodontiformes; family Protopteridae; genus Protopterus; species Protopterus annectens. The sequence continues at coordinate 29,747,833 of NC_056736.1, read as the reverse complement.
CAGCTGTTATATTGCAGTAATGTTGATATGTGCTAGGCATGGCTTAGCCCTGGTAATCAGTTCACACCACCCAGTCTGATAATCTGTAAAAAGTGTATGTAATGCCATGTACAATACATGCGTCTCGTCTATGTGCAGTCATTACAGTAGCAAGGGGTGTCAGTGTCATGTGTGGGACACAGATGTATATGAGGCCTGTACAGCACTGTTATCCCTGTGAATGTGTTACATACAGGTGTAGTAGCCAAGCTTACGTACTGTCACACTGACTTGTAGTTTATCATGGCGGTACTACTGTAAACAGTGCCTACCCATGCAAGAGTAGAGTGCTAAATGTAGTACTGACAATAGGCACACCTGTGGGCATAGCTGGGCACTGAGGCCTCCCATTTGTATCCCAGGTGTGTGAGCTGTGTCATGGTATATACCCCTTACTAGGTAATGATCCATCATGTGGAATGTAACTGTAGACTACCCTACCATCTGTACAGCACATGTTAGTGAGGGCTTCCGACATGTAGTTATGGCATACATATTGTTGTCAGACATCTATCTGTCACCACACTCATCGCACTGCATAGCTGCTTGCCAAGCTGATGACTGTCAGTCCTTGTACAGATGTGCAGATGGCAGGTATCCAGCTGGGATAATAACAGGCAACCTAAGCTTGATTGACACTGACATGTCTGCCCATCTGTGTAAGAACTGGCACATATAGGAGACAACACCCTGTACACACTACATGCCATGGGTACCACCATTGCACTACCATAGTCAGCAGAACATGCTTAAGTACAGGTCTCCATCAAAGACACTAACCATGTGTTGTAATGCATGTTGCATGCATGTCAACATGATCACCTCAGTGGCCATGTGCAGGGGGCATCTGGAGGATTGGCTGATGCATGTCATTCTCACCCTGAGGGTCAGCACAGTAGTGTCTTTTGATAGAATGCCTACTGCCACCTGGCAGGTGGCAGGATACCACTGTACACACAACACCTACAGAATCCATCTCCCCTTGGACAATAGGTAGGTACGCAGCTATGACCATCTGCAGTGATGCACCCCTGTACTGACACGTGTATGTGTGCATGACTGAATATAGCAGTGTCTGTGTGTTAGCACACCTGTACTTGGGAATTCCATGAGGGCCTTCACAACCAGCATAACACCCATTGCCATAGTCAGTTGTGAATGCTGTTGTATGGGACATTACATGTACCCTGTTAAGCTCCCCCCAATACCAGCTGCATGAGCCTTGCAGTACCAGCACAACAGTGATCTACAAATGGGTTGATAGGCATGGGATAGCCATTGTGTTCTGGCATGTGTGTGTAGTTGTGCATGTCCGTATATCTGTAGGTTACAGCATTCCAAGGCCACATACTCCTATTACAATACCCATTGCCACACATTAGTACAGATAATGTTGTTGCTGCCCATAGGTGAGGCATGACAATGCAACACCCTACTACGCGTGTGGCATGTGCATTAGATGCATATCACTGTAGTACCACTGCTGGGGTATACCATGGGTTGTATCGCAGTCACGACCAATATGTGTGGTGGGTATGGCAGAGTGTCAACATGGGTTTCCGGGAGTACAATATCCACTGGGGTACACTGTCTTTACAACATGCTACACCCAGTATAAGTCACGTACTACATTATGGTTACCATTGTCACCATCAACCATACATTTAACTGACACCACAATCTAAGCCAGTTATGCATGTGTTGTCTGCAGCCTACCTGTAACACATTAGACACATGGTCAAGTTAGTTAGCAGCGATAGGCCCTGGTATCTCAGATGTGTGTCTGGCTGTTATGTGTATGTTAATATGTATATGATGGTATGTCATACTACATATTGTCCATATACACATATTTCATCCCCCATTAGCATAGTGTACATGTCTGGGGATGTTCTGCATGTAACATGTGACCTGGGACACACCTCACCCTAAATGCTGTGTGGTGTGTGCAATGTAAGCCACACACTTCAGTATCACTACATAGCTAGGTAGGCGTCTAGTCCCAGTGTTGCCAAGTAACAGTGTGCGTGTTTGTGGATGAGTCTACATCAGTTTGCAGGGTACACACTCCTCAGCAGGTCATGTGTCCATGTGGCACAGGCAATAACCATTTTAGTAACGTGTGACATGTGTTCAACTGTACCCCAGATGTGTCACAGCCATGGTGTCACCACAGTGCCATACCCTGTTGTGGAATAAGTCTGCAGACCATCCTCATGCTGACACATGTACACCTACCACATAAATGGATAACATTATAGGGACCACAATCAGCCAGTGTTACTAACAGCTATAATGCATCATTGCTGGACAGCTAAACTACCTGCCATATATGCATTACAGTTTACTCCTTACAACATGTTACACTGCAGTACTGTGGTACACTGCAGTACAGTCACCATGTGCATCAGAATCATATTAGCCTGTCCATGCATTGATGGTATGGATGACAGGGATGTGGCACTGGTATCATCATATGCACAGGGCATCCTTGTGCTGACACATGTACACCTACAACACAAATGGATAACATTATTGAGACCACACCCAAACAGTGTTACTAACAGCTATAAGGCATCATTGTTGGATGGCTACACTACCTGCCATATATGCATTACACTTTACTCCATACAACATGTTACACTGCAGTACTGTGGTGCACTGTAGTACGGTCACAATATGCATCAGAACCATATTAACCTGTCCCTGCGTTGATGGTATGGATGACAGGGATGTGGCACAGGTATCATCATATGCAAAGGGTGTAATGTGGTTTGCCAGAGGCCGAGGGTGCACCATACATTTGACACCATGTGTGTGGGTGAGGGGTGTACTGTGGTAAGCTGGGCATGTTGCTGTGGTGTGTGTAGGTATGGGGTTGCCCTAGGTGTGTTTGCATAGTGTGTGGGTACACATGCACACAGTTCTGCCATGTGGCTGCCCTACACAGGTGTTTATCGACAGCTGCAGACCATACCTGGCAGGGTATGCAGTTCATTGCCTCCAGCCACGGACACGTGGACTGTGCCTGCCATAGGTTCCAGGGGCACGTCCAGGTGCAGGCCTTGATGTGCTACTCTCACCTGACGATGACAAATGTCCGCTGGTACGAGGTCCCTCCTGGGACTGGCCAGGGCCACATTCTCGTGGTCTGCTGTGGTGTGGTGTGGACAGTGCCCCCTCCCCCCCGCAGAGCCGGGGCTGGTACTACCATTACAAGAGCCCCTTGGTGACTAGCACATCCATGTTATCTACCAGCTGTTGGCGGTGCTGGCCTATGTCCATGCAGCTGTCGCTGCACTCCCACCAAACGTTCAAGCACAGACCATGGTCGATGAGAGCCATCATCTCACCAGACCATCTATCCATGAATTCAGTTAATCCATGGATGGCACCAGCCAGTTCATGGGCGTTGTCATTTGAAGATGTGAGAGCAGCCCTCTGCAGCTTCAGGCCCTGTCTGGTATAACATTCTATATGTGCCTGAGCCACCATGACAGCCTGAAACATGCGCCTGCTGGTACCAGCTATGCTTCCTCTTCCAGGGGCAGAATGTCCAGCGGCCCTACCACAAGCACCTTGGGACATCTGCCTATGTGGTCCCCTGCCAGACATCTGGCTATGCCTGCTGTAACTGGACACAGTAGGTATGGTTACCACACTTTCCTGTGCACTGCCACTGAACGCCAGCTGTCCCTCTGCTATTTCCACTGGTGATGGAGTGTGTATAGGCACTGAAACTGTGTGTGGGGTTGGGGTGGTTAAAAGAGGGATGTCAAATGTCGGAGCAGTGTCTGCCCATGACAACCTCACCTGTGCCTCAACAGTACTATCATCATCTTTGGTGTCTGTACGGACACCAACATCAGATTGCATGCAGGAGGGACCCTGACCCACCTCTTCACCTGTGGGGGGAAAACAATAAATGCACTTTAAAACCTGTACAGCATTGCCTAACAGTACACACACACAAACACACACACACCTCCATAATACCTACCTGTCCATGGCTTTACAGACAGTCCTACATATATGTCCATGTGGTACCCCATCCTGCATCACACTTGTTAACATACACACATTGATACCACTCATTCACATATCAGTCCTCTAAATGTCTACACAAGCAGTCACAACACAAGACCTGTTACTACTTTACCTGCCTAACCTGTGTGTAGTGGTTTTACATGGCCTCACTGTTGTCATTCAGTATGCACCCTCTGTATGTCCGGACATCATGAACATGGCCCCTACATGTGTGAGCTACTATGTTCTATCCATAGTAACACACACTGGTGTGTCATGTGTATGTAATGCTCAGTACATGCCAGATATGCTGCTCCTTCAGCCTATCATGTGACAACTGTAATATTTGGATACACTCCATGGTGTTGACTAGTACTTCCTCAATGCATCGGTAGTGCTGTATACGTGGGTTTTAGGTGACCTCTCTGCTGAATGCGATATTAAGAGTATACCTGGTGTCTACCTTCCCTCTAGATGCCTGTTCCATGCTGCAGACCATATTATACTATCAGCTGTCCTGTGATTACACACATGACAAGTATTCCTGGTGTGTAATGTGGCAGTCCATGTACATGTACTGCATGATCTCAGATGGAGGTACTGCTGTTTGCGCACCCCTTAATCACACATTTGCATACATGGCCAGTCACACAAACACACACACATGCACACAAGCATCCTACATGCATCAACCTCATTCCACTTCACCAGAGTGACCCTACAGACAAACTGACTACCCACCAGGATGCACACACACACATGCAGGTGAGGTTGCATAATTAAAATACACACAGTCCTCCTATTACCCCTCTGTCAACATGCATAACATATGGTACCCAACAGCATGCAGTGCAGCTATAGTCAATCCATGCTGGCAACAGTATACATGTGTGTGATGCATGTGCTGTGTCACTAGGTAAAGCCCCTTCCCCTGGATACCACTGTGGCCATGAACATGGTATTTCTTTGCACCTTTTCTGCACCCTGCCATGTACTGTGCACCACACCTCACAGGCGTATGGCCCATTGCTAAATGTGTACTACTGTGTCAGTTATGGCAGCTTTAATGCTCATAGCCCCTATGTTTTCCAGCAACACATACATGGGATAATATCTGGACAGATGTAATTTGTGATTGCCTGATGCCTGATGTACAGCTCACAGCATCAGTGGACCATGTATGATCAATCCAATACTCTTACACTAACAACCATCAGGGCATACCTTGGCTATAGGGGGGTGTACACACCCTTCCTGATAAGATGCACTCATCCGTGACCTGCACTGGGACCACATCACTGCATATCTTAACAGTACATGTGCCCGATATGTGACATATGTTCTGTACTTTCACATGGAGTGTCTACAGAATGTGTTAGGTGTGAGGATGCTGACCGCAATGCATACACTCTGTGCTTGCATATGTGTGCTATAACGGGTTGACGTACCTCTTGTTGTATGTACTACAGCAGTCACTACTCCTGGTGGATATATACCAGCATGGGTCATCTGCAATTGCCAGTGTATGTTCAGTCTGCCCTACACATGATTGCAAGGTCTACTCATGTGCACATCCCTTGGTGTTCACACACTGCCATCACTATTGCTGTGGGGGTAGGGTTGCATCGGCCACAGGTCCTGAACCTGACTATGTGCAGATACTTCCATTCTTAGCATCCTTAGGATCCCTGCTGCAGTGAACTGGTGTGTCATGTTGACACTCCCCCTCCTTCAGCCTTTTTGAAGATGCATGACAAATAAACCCTACACATGTGTGTCACTTTGCAGTGTCCCATACACTGAACACCACATGTTACAGCCTAGTCCCAGCTATTAATGTGGACTACTTAATGCCTTATGCCATAGCATATCTCTGCAACAGCCATTGTTCTACAGGTATATACACTGGTGTTGCACTGCATATGGGTGTTGTTCCAAACATGTCCCTACTGTAGGCTATGTCTCCCACCATTATGTTACTACCTGTGGACATATTCCACAATGACAGGATGTTAGTTATCATGCAGGTGTCTTACATACCCTTCCAATACCCCATCATGGTCACCCCTGTGATGTAGTGCATTTCACAGCAACAGTACATGCACATGTACAGCATGCATTCTGGGTAGGTGTGTTAGATGTGTGCATGGAATATACCATCACCATTACATACCTGGTGCATTGGCAAGCATCTACATAAACCATACTCACTGCCTACAGGCTGCTGCCTTGGTGGTATCCCGGAGGAACCTACAGAAGAAGGTGATAGTTGCAATGTCAGTGGCCACACCTGTGGCAGTGCTACAGGGTGGCTGCAGTATTACAATACATCAATGGCATGGTTCCACAATACTACCACATATTGACATCTGTTTATCACTACTATGCAGAAACACAATATACCTATAACATGTCAGATATGCATGCTCTACCTGTACCGATGCGGATGTATATGCAACAGTTGTCCACTGATGTGCCCTGTCGCCTTACCTGCATGGTCCTCTGCCAGTGTGTGGGTGGTGCCCACCTCCACAAAGGTGTCTGGCAGTTGGTGGCTGGCCGGACGGATAGGTGACACGAAACTGGCCAGGAACTCCACCATTCATGTCGGGGGTGGATGGCATCAACCCCCTGTGAAGACATAAATCCCCCCAGACTGCAGCAGCAGGCCAATGGTCATTGCGAAGCAGGTCAGTACAATGATGGTGGACCTGCTCATAACTGCGGTTTCGCAGTCTGACATCATTGACCCTGTGGACTAGGTCATTCCTCAGGGTGGTCAGCTTTTGCCGGTCATGAGCGGCCCGGCCAAACAGCACTGGGTAGTGCTGGATTAAATACGTGATCAGCACTTCATTTTCAGCAGCTGAATATGTTGGCAGACGTGCATGTGACATCTTGGCTGAAAAACATAAAGATGGAAAGAGGTCTGCGCAACTCATACAGCAAGGTTAAAATGAAATACCACAAATAAACGAACCAACAGAATCAGAGATAGGAAATCAAACCAACTGCAGAATATAACAGAAAACTTCCAGTAATAGCGTAATAAAACTTTAATAGCCGCTTTCGTCAAGAGACTTCATCAGAATACCAAATAATAAAATCAGCCTGCTTAAATAACACTCCATATAAACAATTAAGCAATTAATCAATTAAAAAAAAATTTTAAAAACTTTTAACCATCAATTGAATAAGGATGTAGTGATGTTCTTATCTATACATAATTTACTATCCTTCAAAAAACACTTGATATTAATAGCTTCATTTAAACCTGGATGCTTGTCAGATTTTAATCTGATTTGCCACAACGTTTCTCTTTGTTCAACATAGTTCCTAAAATCACCCCCTCTTAAATCTGCTTTACATACCTCAATGACAGTAAATAAAAATTTCTTAAAGTTTTTACAGACTAAGGAATGTTTAAACAGGGCACTAGTCTCATCTTGAGTGTTGATGCTATATATGTGTTCACGAATACGTGTTTTTAAACACCTAGTGGTCATTCCCGCGTAAAAAGCTGAACAAGAACTACAAATACTAATGTAAATGACCCCCTTAGTACAACAGTCAACATGTTCTGGCACTTGAAAGGTTTTATCTATGGTATCAATAACTATTAAAGGTCCTTGAGAAATGTACCTACACATGTTACAGTTGTAACAAGGAAACATACCTTTCGTGGTTGCCTTATTAGTTTCCTGCTTTGTCATATGGTTCTCTAATGCCTTTTTGATGTTAAAGATATTCCTAAAAACAAAATGATGTTTATTCCCTAAGACCTTAGAAATTTCATAATTTCCCTGTATAATTTTCCAATTTTTTTCTATTAAATTTTTGATATAGGCGCCATCTACACTCATATCCAAGGAGCAGACCAATTTGTCGAAGACTTGTGTTTTTTTCCTAATCTTTTAAATAAACCAGTAGCGTTGTTGGATTCGTTATAATTCAGCAACGCTGGATAATGTGTTGTTCGGTTGCTTAATTCCTCTTTAATAATGTCTTTTAACATTTGTATTGTATACCCTCTTCTAATGAACATGTTTTAATGAATTCAATTTCTTCTATCAAATCTTGTTCTTTTGATGTCATTCTACATGCCCTGATAAATTGCCCCTTGGGAATGTTCCTAATAGTGTGCTTTGGATGTGCACTTTGAAAATGAACATAACTGTTGGTAAATGTGTCTTTTCGATATATTTTACTATTAAACCTGCCATCTGTAGAATCCCACCAAAAGAAAATGTCTAAAAAATTAATAGATAACCCTGAACAACCTAGAATAAATTTTAAAAAACATCCTGATCTATTTACTTCAAGAAGAAAATTGTCCACTGTATTCTTGTTGCCTTCAATAATAAAAATTAAATCGTCAACAAATCTGTAGTATAATACTATGTGAAAATTGATTTTTAACAAACTTAAAAAAACTTCTTCCCACCAAGACATTACTAGGTTTGCGTAAGATGGTGCAGCTGAAGACCCCATCGCTACGCCTCTTTTTTGTCTGTAATATGTTTTTCCAAACAAAAAATAATTGTGATGCAACAAAATATCTAAAAACCTACAAATAGTAGAAATTTGACCTGTGTTAAATTCATTATTTTTGCTTAATAAAGTACGTATAGCATCAACTCCTTCGTCATGGGGGATACAAGTGTATAAGGAGACTACGTCCACTGTAAAAATGATGTGACTCTCAGGATCAAAAATGTTTGTGGCAGCAAATTCATTTAATTTATTTAGAAAGTGCCAAGAATCTCTAATAAAAGATTCTTGTTTAAAAACCAAGGAACCTAGTGTAGCATCTATTAAAAGTGAAATTCCTTCTGTAACGGAGTGAGGTGAAGACACTATGGGTCTAAATGGTGGATCTGTGAGGTTTTTGTGTGTTTTCGGAATCCCGAAAAGAACACCTATCCTTGGTTTGTCTATGACACAGAATTCATAAACATCCAAGTCAATTTCGTTGGACATTAAAGCTTCATATAAAAAGGAGTGTATTAATCTTTGCTTTTTATTTATTTCATATAATGAAATAGTTTCATACTCGTCTTGATTTTCCAATAATTTTGACATTTTCCTAGTATACGAATCCTGTGTCATTATGACAATGTTGCCCCCTTTGTCACTCCTCATAAATCTCAAGGTGTTATTTTTCTTACGTAACTCATTGAAAGCCTTTCTTTCATTTAAATTTAGATTGTGTTCATATCTAGTATTTTTACTTAAAACACAATCAAGTTCTTGTAAACATGCTTCTTCGAACACCTTGATTGTGTGCGCTAACGGTGGATTGTAAATCGAAGGCTTTTTCAGTGCTTTGTTTGTTTCAGGAATGTCATGTAGTATATATGAAAGATTTAGTTTTCTAACGAATTTTTTAATGTCCACTACAGTTTTGCCAAAATCTGCCTTGGTAGTAGGGACAAAATTAAAACCCCACCTGAGTACATTTAATTCATCATTATCAAAAACAACATCTGTTAAATTAATAATATCAAAATTGTCCGAATGTCGGGTTAAATCTCGTCTCCCGACGAGTTGGAACCCAGAAAAGTCCGGCTCCTTGTAAATACTGTTTTCTTGACCGTCGGTGCTTTCTTGCCTAAAAAAGTGTTTGAGGAATCCAGCAAGACACTAGTGGCAGTTTTTAAGCTGGTATCGCCAATCTTTGCCTTACTGGTATCATCATCAGTAGCTTTATTAACTGTAACGTTAATATCAGACTGTTCAGTACTGTCAGTCTGATCAACGTTACTACAAGCACCACATGTGCATACAGCAAGGTTTCCACAGTTCTTAATACACATCTCTTTCTCCCCCCACACCATATAAGTATCAACAAACTGTGCACACAACTCATTAGGTATGGCTATAGCTTACCTATCAGTGGGACAGATATTGTATTGTATCACAATTTCTGCTATGTGTTTGTAGCCATGTTCCCTGTGTGGACAATATTATTGCTGGCCTGTTACAGACTATTCATCTGCATGATATTGTCAGGGCCACTATGGTTCCATATATGCCTGTGGCATGGCTGCTTTGTGATTGCTGCACATCTGACATTCTGTATTATTGGGGATATCTATGCATGCTGTTGGACATGTGCCGGGATTGTGTAGACTATTTCTACCAACATATGTTCTACGACAGTGATACAATAGCATGTATATGTACTATTGCCCTGCAGAACCACCTCTCCAAACCCATCTGCCCATTTACCTGGCCACATCACATGTGAGTCCCACCCTGGGGCCTCCTTATGCACTGGTCCAGCAATACCGTCAGGTGGAACAAACCCCGGGGGTACACACACACATGTTCCTGTCCCCTGAATTTAAGTCCAGGGTCTGTTCCATAACGAGCTCCACAGATACATGTGGGATGTGCTACATCACTCTGAGGCACCCAGTGCACATTCACAGGGCTGCCATGCTCTTCCAGCTCAGACTCCAGGCCAGGCACCTTAAGGACATGGACTGCTATTGTGAGTAGTAGTGAGTAGGAGGCTTGTTCCCATTGTGTCCATATTGGGGCCCATGGGACATCCACATCACAGACCACACACACAATCCAGGTTGTTTACCCACCACATGTCACATACCACCCCTGTAGACTGCCCTCTATATCTACCAACCCTGACCACCTCCACAGCTATACCTGCCATACTTTTCTATATTCCCATTCCATACTTCACAGACGAGGGCAATGTGGTCCCAACAAGGGGTTAACATGTGACATACCCATCTATGTTGCACACACTGCCAGCTGTAGATATCTGTGTGTATTGCTATGTGTGCTGTTTCCTCTCACATAGCATGCAACACTGTGGCAGTAATATAGGGGACATTAATTTACATACATATACATTTGTGTGTGTGCGTTTGTATATATGTAGACATGCGCATATAGGTATATATCTATATATGTGTTGATATATGTGATGTAAATATGTTCTCCTATATATGTCTACACATGGGTATCTGTATATTTGTGGACATACACACACACACACACACACACACACACACACACACACATATATATATATATATATATATATATATATATATATATATATATGTTTAGATATATATGTGTACATATGTAAAAATATGGATACCTATATGTGGGTTACATTCAGACATCAGGTCCACAATCTCACAACACCTTCCTGCACAGCTGCACTGTTCTGCCTTGCCACAACATAGACAGGTGCCACATACGGACACAGCCTGACATTAGGGGGGTATATGTAGGACCAGATTAGGACCAGATTGCAGGGAACCCTATTACACACCTATGGCATTCCTGCATGCTACATTACAGATTAACCTGAGTATCCTGCAAGGGGTGGGCTGTGGATCCCACGTGTCCATCATAATGACATTACTTCCACCACCAGCTATTGGCCACATAATATACATACTTCCCATTACATAACACACACTATGATGGCTTATATCTTATCAGTCAGTGCTGATCTGCACAGTTGATGGCTATGGCCCACTACCCACAGGGACAGACACTATTGTCCATAGCAGTTGTTCAGTTGAACATCATTACAACAACACCTGATGGCACATATAAATCATTCAACATCATCTATCCCATTATTATGGACAAGTACTACATTCAATTACATGCATATTTACTTCACATACCTGTTGTGGGAATGATGTTTGTTCTGGATAGTTTGCTGGATTTAATTATACATATTTTTTTTTTTTTTTTTGCTGTGGCTTTGGCTTTCACTTTCACTTCCACTTCCACTTTCACTCTTTCTCTCTCTCTCGGTCTCTGTCCAGTAAATGGATTGAGCTGCTTTGAATAGATTGCAGCATAGATTTTGTAGGTGATGCACATGATCAGGTGATGGCCTCTGCCCCAATCAGTGTCCTCCACTTGCTAGCTGCATGCAGCTTACTGTGTAGGATTTCCAATTACCACTGTCATGGCAACCACCTACTAGACATCTCTACATCATGTGGGCGTGGTCCCTTTACCTTTCCTGTGTGATGGACATCCTTCCTGTGTGTGGGCATCACTGTTACAGACAACAGGTAGCAATACCTCTTACAGGGGAACCTGCTAACTCAGGCCAGCTACATATTTGTAGGAGGCTCCAGTACTACAGACAGAGTGTGAGTAGAGTTGTTGTATGGATTGTATAGCACTGGTGGTGCAGGGTTTGTGTGTACATACTAGTCTAACTTGGAATGCAGTCTGTCTGCATAACTCTCAACTGTGGTCCTCTCCTCTTGATGGCCAGAGGTTTGCCTATTATGTTTTGTCTGTCCATCACACAGGTCTTGTGTCAGATATTTCACTGCAGAGTGTGTGTTGAGTGCTATCAGTACATGGCTACATCCCTTTCTGTTTCTAACGTCATATTCCTGACTAAGGGTATGCTGCAGACTATTCTGTAACACCAGCAACTTGCTTAGTTTATGACAACATTTTTCCAAATATGGGCCTGTGTTCCAGTCTCTGTCCTCCACCTACATACCAGGCTTTGCACATATGACATGCTGTCAGGATTTGTTCTGTAGTGGGCTGTGAGTATGTCAAGCTGGCATTTCTGCCATCTGTCCACTGCTGTTGTGTCCCCCACACATACGGTGGGGTTGGGGCCATATATGTCTGGGCTTCACCTACACAATACATGTGTGCCCTTATGCACTCCAGAGGCCAGTGTATGTAACAGTGGTATATGGCCCGGTATTATTGAGTCTGGTGGGGATGCACCGTAACTATCCTAGAGTGTTACAACATGCGGGGGTATCAGGGGTAAGCTGCCTTAAGGTATCTGGATGTACATTACCATACAATCCTCCTTATGTAAATGTAGGCCTACTGCCTCCTGCCATTCAGATTGTTCTGTTTGTCAGTGTGCTAGTGATGGTGTCAGTTATGTCTTGTTATGTAAAAGTTACTTCTAATTGTGTCAACTGAGGTCTTTAACTCCTAGGGATTGTGCACAGAATGTAGAAAGAGGCTGCTGAACTATACATCTGCATTACTTACTGCTGATTGTTTGGTATCCTGTGGCCCAGTCTGTCTTTACTATTGTACTACTTGAAGGCCTTGGCCTGGGCAGCAAGATTTGTAAACTGTTCCAGACTACTGTATTAGTATAACTGCTTCGCAGTTTCATTACTCTGTTTATATGGATGTCAGTGTCTAAACAGCTATATGACATGGCATATACAACTGTAATAGTTCACAAATAAAGCTTTCCCATGTATGCAGACCTGTGTGTGGTGTTATATCCTTTGACCTCCCTGTGGGTATATGTTGCAGGCAACAATTGTACTTTGTATGGGTGGCTCATACAGTGTCCAGCTGGTAAGGTGGTTACTGTAGGCATAATGGCTGTTCCTTATTGTGTGAACCTTCTACATATGTATCTTACTATGCATATCTCTGTCTGTGTATGTGTAGTTTTATATATATATATATATATATATATATATATATATATATATATATATATATATATCTGTGTGTGTGTGTGTGTGTGTGTGTGTGTGTGTATATATCTGTATCTGCATATATGTGTCTGGGTATATGTATCCTAGGGGTGTTGATTACTTCCACATTGTATATTCCCTATGGGAGCTGGACTGTACTGCATGATATGTTACTGATACCAGCCTGACATCATACAGGTGGGTTGGAGTACTGTTAACATCTTGTGCCCATGTCGTGTGAGGTCCTGGTTATGGGATCTGTAAGAGTTGGTAGTGTATTGCAGGGCAGATGTGTTTGGCTGTGGGGAGGGTGATACCTATTCGTACAAGATTTATGTTGTTCGGGGCCTCTCAACCCCATTAATGGTGCATGTGGACATATATGTTTTTGTTATGTTCCCATTTTTATCTACAGATGTATGTCCTATATATAAATATATATATATATGGGTCCCTATCTATTCACCGACAATTCATTTCACTGAAACTCATTTCGTCGACAGTTCATTTCGTCGACAGAAAGATGTGCCCCCTTCCCCAATGTTGTGCAACCCTGGAGTTGATATATATAGTTAGGGGTGTGGGGGCACAAAGCCCCCCCCACTAAACAATTTTGAAGGGGCACATCTTTCTGTCGGAAATGAACTGAAAGAGTGAGTGTCAGTGAAATGAATTGTCGGTGAATATATATATATATATATATATATATATATATATATATATATATATATATATATATATATATATATGTATATATATGTATTTGCTTACATATACATACATATATATATATATATATATATATATATATATATGTATATTGCTGTGTGTGTGTGTGTATATATATATATATATATATATATATATATATCAATATACATACATCTATATATATATATATATATATATATATATATATATATATACACATATAGATGCATTCATATATAGCTATAGATGTATGCATATGTATGTATATATGTTTATAATTATTTATGTATATATATATATATATGTATATATACATATATATATATATACACACACACACACACACACACACACACACACACACACACACACACACACACACACACACACACACACACACACACACACACACACACACACACACACACACACACACACACACACACACACACACACACACACACACATCTACATGTTGAAATACATTCCCTGACTGTTGAATGACTGGGCTGGATAATACGTTTGTGAAAACATCAGGGTTATGTATATCTGCCATTGCTTAGTAGTAAATCACTTTAGCTATGGTGTGCAGGGTCCTGGGTTCGAGTGTTATAGATGCTTTTATTTTGTTGCTGAGCAGAACAAGGGCCATTGGGTTCAGAGTGATTAAGGCACTTTAAGCAGTTGTAAGTGGGTTTGTGTGGGTTTGCTAGGAGGTAAGCACTGCTAATTTCCGGTTATAGTTTCTTATACTCAGTTAGCTTTGCAATTGCTTAACCTGTGTAGACATTGTTTACCCCCATGCAAACAGGCTTAAACCAGCTTACCGCTGCTTAAATGTGCTTACTCCCACTTACCCATGCACTAATTTCTTTATAAGAAAAGAAAAAAAAAGGTTGATAGGAAACTGGTGAAAAAGAGGGACAAAGAGGGAACGACAGTAGGGAAAATAGCTAGGGTTGTACAGGATGGGTGTAGGGAAGGTCCATAGCTGCCCATTTCTTCTACAGCAACAGCTGTGCATATACATTGAATTTGGAGGTAGATTTGGACACTCAAACCCCTGAGAGAGGGGTGAGGAGAACAATAATATGTTGTGATGCCATTTAGACCAGATTATGTGTCCAGTGGACACATGTGCGAATTGGACAGCTCTGTATGGGGTATGTTTTTTTTTTGGGAACAGATTGCCTTTTTTTTTTCAGGTGAGAGTGGGATGTTGGGGAGGGATAGTAGGCATATTTGGGGAGGTAGGTTGGGTAGGTTAATAGACAAGACAAACAAGACGCATACAGGAGCAGTATATGACACATGTGGGGGGTAAACACCTTGATGTGGAGGGGTGCTGAGAAATCGGAAGCCCATGAGCCCCTAGTGGAAACAGTGGGACTGAGATCCCAACCCATGGGTAGTCACCACTGCACATACACAGGGGCTGAGTCGCAGAGCCAGGCCGACCCTCTAGTTGTGACACATGGCCCTTGAGCTGGTGTAGCAGATCTCTGACCTCCCTGCGGAGCTCGCTACTCACCAAGACTCGAACCTGGTGATGAGTGACAGGTTCCTGTCCATGCCTGCTCCTGGGGGGTCCGAACCCCATCCCCTGAGGTGGTTCCACCCAAAGGGGTGCAGGACCAACGGAAGAGAAGGTCCAGGGTTGGGCCCCAGACATGCTGGTGCCCGGTGCCATGGCCAGCTGAGGTGGGACAGGTGGGTCCGCTGGAACCGGCCTTCCCAAACGTGCCATAGTGTTTAGATTTTATCATCATATGTGGGTTAGTAATAGTCAACACATTCCAGGGTTAGGTACAACAGCATGCATAGATATTCCCATTAACTCAGACACCAGATACAAAACAGTTGCATAGCAAACGGAACACATGCATATAAGGGACCACAGTTGTAATAACAAAAGCATGCAGGTACATTGATGGCACCATGCCACCAGTGTTGAAATAATTCACTATAGCACATGCAAGGAAACAAATGTAAATATATATCAAACAATAGGACATAATCAGAAGAGTGGAGTCATTACATACCGGTTGAGGTGGGTATGTAGTTTATTGTTGGAGATGTGGTGGGGGGAAGAGAAAGATGTCAATTAACAACTAGTATATTTCTGTAGTCCACATTATTTCCTAGTCAGTGCTGTTATCTGTACATTACATGTATTACTACACTACCCTATAGCCTTAGTTTGGACAGTGATATGGCTGTCATCATCATTATACATGAACTGGTTTTACCTGCACTATACACCTCTTACTTGATATACCTGTGGAAGGAATATTTGTTAATACTAACTGTTTCTACACATACTCCCAGATTCTGGGTTGATGTTATGCACATAGCTATCCAACTCTTTCTGCACAGACTCTGGCCATGTCTTGACCACATGCAGGTGTTCCAGGACATATCTAGACTATTGCCCTCTTCAACCATTAGTGACTTACCACTCACATATACATGCTTTCCTGCACAGTAATATTATGTAGCACAGTGTGGGGGACAGTGATACTTTATTATTCAGAACAACTTCAACACTCAGAATTCCATACAATACCAGAGTAAACAGTACCAGTACAGGGTATCAATGTTTTTATTTCTCAGCAAAGTGTACATATCCAACGTACCTGTGGGAGCAATGTTTGTTAGCACTACCTGAGTGTTGCCACACAAAGTTCCAGATTACACATTAGTATTATGCACATACATCTCACTCTGTTACTGTACACACTCTGGTCACAGTGTGACAACATGGGGGTGTAGATAGGACATACTTGGCTTATTACTCTCATAACAGTTACGGGAGTTACTAGAGTGGCAGGTTTGCTCTCATAGATGTGTGACAATCAGTTGTATTCCCTGTTTGCTTCCTAAACATCTGGGATCATCCCACAGACTTCCCAGGGGGACAGAGGGACAGGCAGCAGATATGGGCCCATATACTGGACATTCTGGTCTTATCTGTACAGTTGTGGGGTATGATTCTGTATGCAGCCTACTTCCACTCCCAGGATTCAGACCATGGCTGTGTCTGCTGCAACTTAAACACTATCCATCAGAGTTGTGTGTGCTATATAGATATTGCTGTATATCTCCTATCTGCTTTCTGTCGTATAATTCTCCTGTGGTTTTGCATTCTGACCTTATATTACAACAGTCTTATCCAGGATTTCCTCAACAGTTATATTTTGTGGGACAGCGTGGGTGACAGTGATGAGTACTACCTTATTATTCAAAGGAACTGCATCAGTCACAATGCCATAAAATACCAAAGTAAACAGCACCAGTACATGGTATCATTTTTGTATTTCTGGGCACAGTGTTGGTATCTGACAGACCTGTGGGAGAAATGTTTCTTAGCACTACCTGAATGTGGCTACACACAGTACCAGATTCCACATTACTATTATGCACATATATCTGATTCTGTTACTGTACACACTCTGGCCACAGTTTGGCAACATGGGGGTGTAAATGTGACATACGTGGCTTCTTACTCTCATTAAGTTTTGGGGACTTGCTAGTGTGCTAGCTTTGTTCTCATAGATATGTGTCAATCAGTTGTATTTCCTGTTTGCTGCCTATACATCTGGGATCATCCCACTGATTTCCCAGGGGGTCAGGTTGACGGGCAACAGATATGGGACACTTTACTGGACATATATGTACCTTTTTGGAGGTATGATTCTGCATGCAGACTTCTACCACTGCCAGGATTCAAACCATGGCTGTGTGTGCTAAAAATACAACAGTTCACATCTCAGTTGCATCTGCTATTTGAGTTTTGTTGTCTGCCTTTTCCCTGTTTTCTGTGTGTCTCTCAGTTGTACTAAATGGCCTCTGGGGATTACAGCAGCCATATACAGGCATTCCTACACATTCTACTTATGGGGCACAGTGTGCGTAACAGTGCTTAATACAACAGTACTATTACATGATTGAAAATCTACATTACCATGATACCAGAGTATACACATGCAGTCCAGTAGTTAGACTTTATTGTCAGGCTATTATGCTTTGTTAGATTCATTCATAGATTCATAGATTATTACTAGGCTAACTGTCCTCATGGACCATTTTTAAGCCTAGCCAATTACCCCCTGTGAGAATCAAACCCTGCACCTTGTGCTTCTAAGGTAAACACATTAATTATTACACCACCTTGCCACCCACCCTTATTTACATAAAACTATATGAGACTTCTTCTTCTTTCGGCTTTTCCTGTTTAGGGGTCACCAAAGCAGATCACCCGTCCGCTCATGACTGGCAGTGGAGTTTTACAGTGCTGAGGTGCCAGCATGGCGCCCAGCCTTCCACAGAAGGCACACGGATGCACACACTCACACCTAGGGCCAATTTGGAGTGTCCAATCCACCTACAGCATGTCTTTGGGATGTGGGAGGAAACCAGAGCACCTGGAGGAAACCCACGTGACCACACAAACTATATGAGACTCTTTCTGCCATATTCTCTGGTGTATGCAGTACTTGCCTTAAACAATACAGGTTTTATACAGGCAATTAATGTACTAATACTTTTAGATTTATTTCCTATGACAGTACATTCAAGAGTATTCCTGACCTGCCTCACATTGCAACCTCTTCCGGTGACTTCCATGGGCCTCCTGGTTCGCGGCCCGCTCACTTGCAGCTGTGGAGGACATAAGATGAATATTTAGCCATACCTATCCATGATATACATAAGCTGGCAATTATTACACACATAGTGGAGTGATACTTATACACAGCTGGGACATCCCTGTCATTCTAGCCTCTTGGATCATCTGCTCCAAGAGGTCCACTTTATGCCGTTTTAGGTCGGCATAGTGATGCCTGACCTGCTCACCAGTTTGGGGTATGAAAGTGGCACTGGTGAGGACATGGGCAGGACTGTCCCAGGCTTCTGCCTTATATTGTGAACCCTGGTACTGGCCCTGCAGCAGTATCTGCTCATGGTCTTTGACAAGGAGTCCTGCCATGACTCTGGACTCCTGGATGCACCAGCACTGCACCCAAAAGCACACTCCCTCTCCCCTTCCTAACATGGTGCCTGCAAGGGGAAGCTAAAACTGGTTATAAGATGTATTTCCGCCTGTTGGGTTTAAGTGGGGCCGATTTCCTGCACTTTACCATGATTGGCCAGTTTTGAAAAGGCTAGGCTATAGGCAAACCTGCTTATCTAAGGTTGGCATTGTTTAAAGGGGTATACCTCTGGGCACAATGAGTTAGCTGGCCTACACAATGCTTAGACCTTCTAAGCTGGCCTGTGCAATGCTTAGCATTGCTTACATTAGACGTTGCATTATATTTTCTTTTTGGCATTGATTTCTTATTCATTACATCTTATATATCTGCCTGGTATCAATGATTCCTGTGTACATGCACTGTATGGGGTCCTTGTGTTTTATTGGGGACTTCAACAATTACAACTCACTTCTGGACTTACTGCTGTACTCCAGTTCACATATTTATGTTATGTAGTGGTTATGGAACATATGACTGTATACTGCTTCCCTTCACAGGTTCAGTTTGATTTTACTATAGTGAGGACTTGTTTGGTGATACCTAATTTTTCTGTACTGCAGTTGTAAATGGGTTTGCGTGAGGGTAAGCAATGCTAACCTCTGGTTACATATGCTTACAGAGAGTTAGCTTCAAAATTGCTTAACCTGTGTGCGCATTGCTTACCCCCATGCAAACGGGCTTAAACTTGCTTACTAGTGCTTAAATATGCTTACTACTGCTTATTGTTGCTTACTAGTGCTTACTCACGCTTACAATTACACTGATTTGGACAGTTATATCTCATGGTTCTTGGGAAGGAGGGGGATTTGAAAGCTGTATGGAGTTGTCATTCATTGCACATTTTACCTTCCATTTGTATGCATGATTCCTGGGTACATATACTGTATGGGGCACATGTGCTTATCTGGGAGGTTTGCAACATTATGACACTGAAACCTCATATGTGCATTTAATGCAGTACTCCAGCTCACAAATATATGTTATTTAGTAGGTTATGCAACAAAAATAGTGGTCATAACATGATTTGCCATGGAAAATGGAATGTGCTGCAGTGGTACTCGAACTAGGAATGCCTGACTCGTAAGGCGAATGCTCTGCCCAAACAATGAAAAAATCCGAAGCATGCCAGAGAAACAAAAAAACACAGGCAGAGTGGCAAACCCAACTAGTCCAAGTGCAGTGACCTTTCCTTCACAGCACGCTGTAGAAGAGTCTGGTTGAGCTTTTCCACTACACTATTGCTATACTGCTTCATTTGCATATATCTTCCTTGTTATCCCCTTCAGCCATTTAAGCTGCATTAACCGTAGCTAAGCAATGGGCATACACAGGCACTACCATTAGCATTAATTGGATTATTAATTAAAAAAAAAAGGGTTTGTTCATTTATTTACTTGCTGTTGTACATGTGGAGGAATGTTGCTGGGGATATGCGGACACCTTTGAGTGATCTCGCCCATTTCTTTGGGCTTTCTGTTCTTCATTGTGGGGGCATGTATATTCTGAAAGCTTTGCTCTCAGACATGCCCCCTGCACTCTTACATACTCCGTGTAAGATTAGAAGCTCAGGCAGTGCACCTTCATTAATATGCATGGCGTGCTGCCGTCCTGTTCTGAAATGGATGCTTCCGTGCAGGACTAAGCTAGTCCTGCACGGTAGAATAGTAAATCTGGGGGTCTGTTTAATGTGTCTGCCCAGCTTTTTATCCCAGTTTGCATAGATAAAGTCCAACCTCTTTTCTTATATTTTGTCTCTTTAATCAAGTATCTTGTTCTTGTGGAAATATATCCTCCTGACATTGTGGGCCTAGATCCTGGTACTAAGCATTTTTTAATTTTTTGCATTCAAACAATTTTCGTTCAAAACTCATTACATTCCTTCTGCAATTTTTTCCAGTGAATGCATCATCATGATTAGTTTTACATGGTGACTGTTTTGCTTCCATATAATCTGTTATTAATATTCTGTGCATTTGATTAGATTTCAGTTTTGCAGAAATATCTAGCAACAATTTAAGCTTTATAACCCCATGATCACTGCACATCAATAGTGGTAAAACCTGACATGAACTAACAGTCAATTCCGTAGGAATGCAAACAATGTCTTGCATGTTTCATTCCCTGGTAGGTTTTTTTTTTTTTTTTTGCAATCTGAAGCAACTGTTGTTCTTGAGCATGCATTATTAATAATTTCCTTCCTAATGCTGTTGAATCAATATTATTCAATTCTGTTTCTGGTAAACTTAGTCCCCAACCACTATTATGTGTTTCATGCAAGAATTCCTCAGGGCCATCAGCACTTGACTTTGGTATTCCATACACTCTATCCATATTTATGTGGTCTAGAGTTGTCTTTATTGTCACAGTTTCACAGTATATTGGTGTTATATCTGAACATTAATAATCACAGGTCTCATAACAATCTTTAATCTGTATCACGACACCTCTACCTGATTTTTTTGTTAAACTGTTTGTTATAGAAAAAATATATATATACCCTGACAAGAGTGGTTTCCAGTCATTGTTCTTTAACCATTACAACATGCTGAAAAAAACCTTAAGCTTTTTAACTTTTAGCTCTTAAGAGGCCTTACCAGGACTATCTATCCCTTTAATTTTGCATTGGTCATTTTCCCTCAAAGAGAAAAGGTTGGATATGAAGGACCCTGACCCACAGTTGATTCTTGTACATATTGATTACACACGCAGCTTCATAGCTAGATTTAGTGGGGATATTAATCTAATGCAATTCAGGCATGTAATTGTTGACTATTTTAATCTTGTCTCTTGTCATTTGAATACATTTTAAATAATGTGTTCCTGGTTTGGTTTTGGTTCAGTAGTGAGAGTGAGCTGCATTTATTTAGTGGTGGTAATGTAGTATGTTGGTTTTGAATTCCTTTTTGTGCTATGTTCAGTGGATTGTGTTGTTGATTATTTTCAGGTTCTCCATTTATCATACTGGATTGCTTATTTTTCATGTTACGTGTTTTGATGATTTGAGTTTCTGCATCTGAGCACAGATCTTAGACTATGTTGTCCTGGTAAGTGCGGCCAGCATTTTCCTGGGTTCACTGTAGTTGCTAATTGGAAGCCATTGCAACACCTCACTATATCTGTTATGAGATTTTATTTATTTATTTTGTATTTGTTAACAAGGAAGGAGCACTGATCCATGTGGTCCTTTATCAGACTCAACCCGGGAGCACTGTCTGGTTGATCAACTTGCTAAAAGATACATAGCAAACAAATTGAAGCTGAATGAATCAAACACTGGACAACAACCATCATCTCATTAACATCCCATAGCCTTAATCCCCCAAACTAGCTTCCAGGTTAATATATAATATGGCTCAGAAGCATAAACTGTTTAATTTCGTTAGGTCACAGAGATGGAGTGTTTAGTTTTGAGGCAGTAATCACTACCACAGTAATCCTTTTACGTGTCCTAATGAGTTTATGTGTTTTGTAGGAATGTCTTTATAGCCTTACTGTGGAACTGATTGTCTTTTGAAAGATGGTCTCTTCTATGTGACTACAATCTTCAAGAATCTAGACCTAAGCAATGATATCACCTATTGTTTTCCCCTTTTCAGTGTGGCCATGAAAATCTCATTGACTGAAAGAAAAGCATTTTCACACACATATATATATATATATATATATATATATATATATATATATATATATATATATATACACATACACTGCTACACATGCATAAAAACTTTAAGAAAATTCATTGTCATTCCTATTATATATATATATATATATATATATATATATATATATATATATATATATGTGTGTGTGTGTGTGTGTGTGTGCGTGTGTGTGTGCTTGCATGCAAGTGCAGAAGTGTGAATCTACCTAACAGAAAGTGATGTAATAACTTGGATTTCATTTGGGGCAATTACAGTGTGATGTTCTGTTGATCAGACTGAATATGTATACAAATGTCTACCTTTGTCCATTTCTCACACCACTTTTCTTTTCTAGACCTGTATACTTTAGAATAAATGATACACTATGTATGTATTGTTTGGTAAAGAAGTCTCAGTGGGATACTGAAATAAAAGTGCCTTGATATTTGGTTATGACAACGTTATCAAGAGTGTATCAAAGCATTTGATTTTATCATGTCTTGATGATTCTGTAAAAAACTTTAATGCAGATGACAGCTTTCATCACAAAACTGACACACAAATCACTTTTAAAGGTAGCAGTCTGAAAAAGAAATGCTGTTATCTGGCACAAGAAGAAGGAAAGGCATGTTATACAGAGGGTAATTTAGCTGTCATAGGCATACAATGGAATGATAGCAAACATACAGCAGAAATATGAAAACACTCATATTTCTAATCAGAAATTTGCATTTTCGACATTCTAGTTGTCTTTGTTATATTGCATGAACATCAAAGATTTTTTGTGTGGTGTTCATTCCTAACATATTTGGTGATACTGGTGGACAATGTCAGTTTTTGAGAACATATAATGCATTTAAGAATGTATGCATTCAAAAGAAAGAGCAGATTTATGTTATAATCAATCTTTTGCTCAAATTACAGTCTGCATTTTCAAGGCAAGATAATATCTAAATCCAGCCAAGTAAATGCTATATACAAAATATTAAAACTAATGTCATAGTTATGTCACCACAAATATGGCACAATGTTTAATTATCATATCTGTATGTTTGGTAGCATGAACAGAAAGGAATCACATTTGCATTGCAAGTCCAAAGTCATTTATAAAGTATATTTTATTACCTTATTAATTATCTTACTTTTTCAGAGTAGACACAAATGTATCCCAGATCATCCTGGGGATTCAATAAACTCTGTGTAGGCTTACCTAGAAGTCTACATGGAGTTTACGTGTTTGTGCGATGAGCAGCAATGCAAATTACATATGTCACTCATAGCATTTAAACAAAAACAAGCACTATTTTGAGGCCATCAACAGTGTTGCCAGCCAGGAAACCATGTAAAGCAACATGAATACCTACAAATATGTACAGTTGTTTATCTATGGACAAACTAGTTTTGCAGGAGTGTGAGGAAAGCCACAATAACTATCAGTATTTTTAATAAAGCAATCTATACAGTTATAATACATTACATGAAAGTGTATACAGTGCAGAGTAGTGTGCAAACCTGTTTCAGGCATACTGAATACATTTTTTTCAACTGATTACCAAGGGTACATATTAGAAATACTTATTCAGGGGAAGTGTGAGTAATAAAAAGGGACAAACAGATGAATTGTAAGAATCAACACATGGGAAGAAGACAGGTGAAATATGGTAATGTGCAGCAGATGGAAGCATGTCAATGTACATTCACCAGAAAGAAAAGATAATTGTAGCATGAGCAGTAGTCACATATGTACATAATACAGTACATACTGCTGTGTAAACCTCTTGTGTGAATATTGTCATATCATCATATAGTTATGTATATCTGAGGATTGTTGGGTGACAGGCCTTGCAGTAATTACTAAAGTGCAGTAATTAATTATATTATGTGACTGTCACACAAGGTGACATATCAGTGGAGAGGATTCTTTGTGATATAAGCATCCTGACATGAACAATGGACATTTATCAAGGATGGTGTATACAATAGGAGTTAAGTGCACATTGTGAAACTATGCAAAATGAATTGCCTGAATATGAATGTAATGTCAGCATAGGTCTTAAGCAAGCAAGACACACAGCAACAGGATCATGGCAAACAGTAGACAGAAGCACGCACAATAATGGGC
Source organism: Protopterus annectens (assembly GCF_019279795.1). Classification (NCBI taxonomy): domain Eukaryota; kingdom Metazoa; phylum Chordata; order Ceratodontiformes; family Protopteridae; genus Protopterus; species Protopterus annectens. The sequence goes on along the minus strand of NC_056736.1, from coordinate 29,722,776 downwards.
AATATCAGAATAATACCACCATCAATCCCATGTCTTGGATATAACATATGTGACTGTGAATTATAAAAGATGGTTCTACAAGAACACACTTGTACAGCTGTCATGATTTTTCAGCAATCTATGAGGGGAATAAAGCATACCTTCCTCAAAATTTAACATCTGCCAGATGTATTAGCAGGAACACAGTTACACCTGGATTTGAAATTTCAAGCAATCTTGGCTAGCTGATAGGTGTGCATGGCATATATATGGCACAATCCACACTGCTCTAAATGCAACTCATGCCATCAGTGTTGTCAATCAGCTTTGTATTAACTGTGTGCATCACAGGAACACATATCACACATGCATGCTGTATAATACCTGGAAGTGGGTGCTGTACCATCAACCACTAATGTTTATGCAACAAAAAGAATACTTAGGTATGGGTAAAAAGATGTGTGGGAGGTCACTGTGGCAAATGTGGTACACTTGAGTAACTCATCACTGGAAGATGTGCTGAGAGGTACATGAAAAAGGCTGCATTTTACTCAGTTATTGGTGTGATTAGGGCTGAGAACTATGGAACTATAATGCCCTTTGATGTGGATGTCCCATACATACTCAGGAGTTGAGTTACATACAAAAGAGTAGTCACCACTATGGGCACATGCGGGTGAATGTTTCATGTACTATCTACATGAGTACACAGGTCAAATACCATTTGGTCTTCTCATAGGAGTGCACTGTCTATATTATAATTAGGTTGTGTATTTGCTTTTCTAACATAAGTAATCCCCCATGATTTTTATTTATCTACAGTGTCTCTGTGGCTGTGGCAGCAATCCCTCATGTGTGTTGATTCTGTCTGTATTATACCAATACCATACTCAGATTCAATGACTGTCCAGAATCTGCATTCCTCCACAAAGCTGCTTGAACAAAGGATGTTTAAGTCAGTCTTGACATCTGAGACTTAAATAATGAACAAGAAAGGCCCTAGCATGGAGCCTGAGGTACACACCTGGTCACTGGACTCTAGCTGTAGGGCACTGCACACACTTCAACATATTTTTCTGTCATGTATGTGATCCAGTGGTCTACCCACTTGGTGATGTAGCTATTTATGGTCACTTGTGACAGTTTCTCAGTAATACTGCAGTGTGAATTTGTGTCAAATGCCTTGGTCAAGACAAGTAACTCAGGATGATAGTGCTGTTATCATGCATGCCACTGTTGACCTTCTTGTGGACATGGAACAGATGTAACAGACATGATGTAGTTTGAACAAATCACATATGGTTTGGTTCACAGTGGGGATATTGCCTGTGTCCTTTTAGAGAAGGTCCATGATAAGGTCCATGATAACTTGTTGGTCTACCTCACAGATGAGGAGAGTCAGGATGGATGCATGCATTAGATCATGACCCCCCCCCCCCAGTCAGAAGGATGCATGTTCATGTACACCCTTCTATGGAAACATAAGCTGTCTGGAGGCTGTGTTAAAGTATGGACCCAGCTGTGTCTAATAGGTCCATGTTTTGTGTCACGCCACAGGTAACCTGTGAGATTGTTAGGGCCCATTGATTCTGTGTTATTAGCCATAGAGAGTGCAGAGATGAACTACCCTCCTTAGAATAAAAAAAAAAAAAAAAAACGAGTAATGTTTGCATGTATACTTTGGCTGTTGGCTTGTGTTGACAGAGGGGTGATGTGTGAGACAAACTATCAGCTAACAGGTTGCCTGTTTCCTCCAGTTGGGTATGTCTGGTAGCATCAATATACTGATCTGCGCTTAGTTGTGTATTCTCCTTAACATTTCAAATTTATTAGAATAAATGATTTGTGAAAAGACCTCCAAATACAACCTTTGTCATTCATCACATTCCACACACTATTATTATGCACACAGTCATACATTATTATACACACAGTCATACAGCTTTACCAATGTCATGTACTTACATCAATTGCCCAGTATACACCTATATGCGTTTCATGGTCAAGCTGTGTCTGAGCGGCCTGATGCCATATCAGGACACATTAGTGATCACTTGTTTGTGGCTCATACAGAACATCTCCTGAATCAAATAACAATAGTCACAAAATGGTGCTGCTGACCACTTCCACAATCCTTGGGTATAGCAACAGAACTTTACACACAATAAATTCCACAACTTTGCAATTAAATCTAAACATGTGATACATTGATTGTGAATATCACGGCATAACAACATGGGGTATGAGGCAAGATTTATGTGATCATGTAATCAATATGAATTTATATTGATGTCTGTCACAGAACATTTAATGATGGTATGTAGACACATGCAGACCTGTACTTTACCGCAAGAGTTACTGTGATGGCAGAATGTGAACTGTGTAGAAGGTTGATCTACTCCGCTACAACAACACATGTCCTAATATGCCAACAATATACATAACAGTGAATCATAGCATGTCAACAGTTCTCTGGAAGCAAATTACTACCACTGTTATAGAAGGAGCTTGCAATGCAGTAGCAGCAATGGCCATCAATACATTAGCTCACATCACAGATTGTATAATTCCCTCTTGTAGCCATACTTTATATCCACACCTCAATACAACATATTGCGATGACAGTAATATTGACATGTCAACTATTCATTGAGTCATAGGACTAACGGCTAACTTGACATGAAATCCTAGCCATTATTATACCATGTAAAAACAAATCCTTGTATCTGTACTATGGAAGATAGTAAGACTATTGTGTGTATTTGTATATTAGTTGGATTGCATTACAGTCTGCCACTGTCCATATGGGATATGTGCAGCACACCATGACAGAATTAGCAATCACACATGGAGTAGTCTGGAGATGGCTTGCAGATGCTAATGGAAGGACTCTAAAGGATGTCATGTGGCCAAAGGAAAAAGGAGAATGGTGGTGCACGGGGCTGTGTGAAAGGTTCCAGAAGTGGAAGTGAAATGAAGAGCAATTCCAAAGATCATTCAATGACCTTTATGTACCACAAGCCACAGACATACAGCAGTAGACTGGGCCTGATTTGAACATTACACATGTGTAGGTATAGACTATGAGTGCCACTCAATGTCACAGTAGTAACACCACATATGTCTGACTGTAACACTGTCATATTGAACTTTAGGAGTATGATAGTATCATTTTATGCTGAGGAGAACATGTTGTGAGGAGTGTAGGAAATGTGGAGTCACATACCTGTGTAAACTTGTCTTAAAAGTGATAGTTTTATGTATAGACACACATTGCCTACTGTCAGATTAGAACCCCTATATGTCTAAGTAAATATCATGCAAACTCAGTAGTTAATGTCACTGACACAGCACAGGTTTGTCATGGATCATGTCAGAGAGCATGTTGTACAGGATGACAATCATTTTATGCTACAACAAGATATTTAGAGGATGGTTTGACATAGCTGTGAACTCACATACTCTAAAATTGTCACCATAGTGATTGTTGAATGCACACAGAATTGACTGCAGTGAGAGTAGAACCCTACCTAACTATTTACAGAGCACAGTACTTAACACAAGTGTCACAGTACAAGGCTGGCTTTTATAGTGTCAGACAACACTTTATAACTGATGACATCAACAGTTTCTGTAGTAGTGTTTCACATGCTGGTGTAAAATGGCCTCTCTTATGTCAACCAAATGAACAAACACACACACATATATCAATTGAATGGCGTGATAACAGAGCACCTACCTATTTACAGAGCATATTACCTAACCCAAGCACCACTGCACAAGCCTAGCTTTTATAGTGCTGAACAACACTTTATAACTCATAACATCAGGAGTGTCTGATGAGAAGCGGATATTGGTAGCAGGGTCCCACATGCTGGTTTAAAATGGTTGCTCATATGTCAATCAAGTGAAGAAACACACATACACCAACTGACCACAGTGAGAACAGAACATTTAATTATTAACATATAGGTAATACAACCACCACAGCATAAGTCTGGCTTTTATAGAGTCAGGCAACACTTTAAAACTGATAACATCAGCAGTGTCTGGTGAGAAGAGGATGGTAGTAGCAGTATCCCATTCTTGTGTAAAATGGTCACTCGCATATCAACTAAGTGAGCAAATTTGTGCACACACCAACTGACCCAAGTGAGAACAGAACCCCTACTTAGAAAGCACAGTACTTAATGCAAGCGCCATAGCACAAGCCTGTTTTTTATAGTGTCAGATGACAGTCTATAACTCATGACATCAGCAGTGTCTGGTGAGAAGAGGATGGCAATAGCAGTATCCCACATGCTGGTGTAATATGATATCTTGAATGTCAGACAAATGAGCACAGACACACACCAGTAGACCAGAATGAGCTTAGAACCCCTACTTAAATAAGTACACAGATTAAAGAACTCAGTATTTTAGGCAAGCACTATGGCACAAGTCTTACTTTTACAATACTGCTGGACAATTTATAGTAGAAAAAACTTTATAGTAGGTGACATCATCACTGGATGTTGGGAGGCATGAATGGAATGGATGTGTAGTCATGTACAACCATCAAGATATTAGTACTCCATGGAGTGAATTTGAATTAAATCCAAGGCATCCACTGTGTTCAGTAAAAAATAAATATGTTTTAAGCTTGCATTGCACTTTTTGAACTGTATTTTGCTTAATTGTTGCTTCATTTTTGCTGTTTTTATTGGTAATTGTTTTTTTTCTGCACTTTGAATTTCTATTACTTCTGCATTTCAAAGCATAGGTAGATTTAGATTTGCTGAATCTAGGCTGTTTGGTATTACCTGAGTACTAAAGCCAGCAACCCTATGTTAAGAAGGCCCTCCTGCACCATTGTGGCAGAAGTGTGTAGCCCAGGACCCATCTGCATTGGGGATTTCTGGAAAAAAGGTTCAGTTATGAGCTTTCCTATTGGTTAATTTGTGTTACAACTGTTTAACTTTGCTTGTGTTTAAGACCCACATTTGGCATGTAGCTATGCACCATGCTGTGTGGTTTAGTGATGCTGTGTATGGACGCAAACACTTAGAAACAGAATTTCCCCTTAATATGTGCTAGAGAAACCTCCTTAGCTCCATTGCATCTCTGTGTGCAATGCAGTTCCACATTGTTATCTAGGGAGTAACTCAGTTGTGCATTCTGATGTGATGCAGTCTTCGACCCTTAGCCCTCCACAGAATAGCTGCCTTTGTCAGTCTTACAAGCAAACCCTGGTCCATCTAGCCCATCCCCACTAGTTACTACAATATATACCTGCCATAATGGATGGACAGTTTCCCATCATTTCTCCAGCCAATCTGAATGACATGGGCATCCTGAGGTAATGTAGTAATTGCCTCATGTATACTGACAACCTCTTGCTCCTAAAGCAAACAAACACAGCATGTGAGAGATGTAACAATACCATGAAATTAGAAGCATTTCTCTCACATAGCAATATACAAGACATACAAAAGGTGGTCAGCACACACAACTCCCTCTCACATAAATAAGGTGAAGACCCATAAACCCACCTATATAAAGCCTACCAAAAGACCAGAGACGTCCCAAGTGCAAACAACTTACACATACTGATACATGAACAGAATTCACCACTACCCATAACAACACACATATCAGTGTCTCAACAATTAAGCCCCTAAGGCAAAACAACCCAAAACCTAATGTTCTGGTCATAGGTGACTTAATAGTGAGACACAAAGGTTGAACAAGGAGAAGGTTATGGTCAGCTGCCTGTCAGGTGCAGGATCCATCAAATCATGCATACACTCAAGTCGCTCAAAAGCAAGTACAGTTATGACTCTGCCATACTACATGTTGGTGCAAATGGAGAGAGATGTACCTCTCTGGACTATATGAAGAGAGACATGACTGTACTCTCAAATTATGTCTCCCAAGCAGGTATGTCCCTAGCCCTAAGCAGCATTCTACCATCACCTAGGATGATGCCACAATACAAACACAAAAGATTGATTTCAATAATTGGCTTATCTTCTGGTGTTACATCAGGATGATCCAATTTCTGTTTGCTTGGGAAGACACGGTTGACAGTCCATGATGCTTTGCTGGAGATGGCCTTCACCTGTCACCTCAAGGCTTTTGGATACTGGCAAAGATACTTGTCTCCCCCATAGTGCCTTTTTAGGCAATGTCCAAACAACAACATTTCTCATCTAAAGAAATCTACTAAAGACAAACTCAAGGTCATGCTGCTTAATGCAAGGAGCTTAAACAGTAAATTACACTCCCCAGAAGCACTCCTCACCTTGGGAGATGCAGACTTTTGTGTAGTCACTGAGACTTGGTTCAAGGCTGCAGCACCCCAGCTATAGAATTATATAATGTCTTTTATTAATTCAGACCCTAAATCAAGAGAATAAGAACCAGAGGTGGAGGTGTATCCATCTTCATTAAACTCAAATACACCTTGAGACTGGAGAAACAGTACAACTCTCTTGAGCTAATCCAGGTCCAATTAGCTATAGGTAAAATATTTCTCCACATCATTGCCAGCTACAGGTATCCTACCATGAACCAGAAGAAGCACACTGCCTACCTGGATTTGCCATAGTCACTCAGTATACAGGCAAGTACCTTAGTCATGGGAGATTTCAACCAGCCTTACATCAACTGGATGACTTACATGAGCACAAACATGATTGTCATAAGGTTCTTGGACTTTGTTAATTCAAATACACTGGAATAGCTGGTCCACACCTCCATAAGGTGCTCAAATGTCCTGTAGCTAGTGCTCACCAACATGGAGGGGCATTGCACTAGCCCCTGTGTGTTGCCCCCTAGTAAGGTCAGACCATAAATCTGTCTCATCTGAAGTAAAGATTAAACTTGATGCCCCCTCTTTGGAGTAAAAGATAACTGAAAAATTTCTCCAAAGCAATCTATTGCCTACTAAGTGATGGTATAAAAATGTTTCAAAGCCCCTGATGACATAGCCAACAATGACTCCTATGCAGAGGAAAAAAAATGTCATATACAGCTACTTAAACAAATGCATTGACTCAGCTGTACCCAATAGGAACAAAACCAGGTCTTCCCAAATTCGCCCTGGTGGACTGTAAGTGGAAATAAGCTATACAACAAAAGAAAGAAACTGATATGTAAGAAGAGAAGGGATAGGGAACTTAATCAACAGAGGAATAATACCCTCCACAGCTTGAACAAGCAAATCAGACATCTTGTTAAATCTACTCACGCTAGCTACAAGTCTAAATTAGCTTCCCTAGCTAAAGTCAGTCATAAGGCATTCTTTAGCTACATCCAAAACCTAAAAGGGAATGCCCAGCCATCTGCCGAACTTATAGCGGACAGTAACCTTCTCATTGAACCTGAGGAAATTACCAGCCTGCTAGGAAAATATTTGGCAATAACTCCCTACCAGCATCGCTGACACAGTCCTGTACTGAGAATCTCCAAAGAACAGTTCATACAAGCATTCTCCAAGGCCCAAAACATGGCTTCTATGAGACAGGATAACATCACAGGCTACTTACTAATCAATCTAAAACAAGAATTAGTGGACCCACCTGGCACTCTCTTTAACCATAGCCTGAGAACTGGCCTTAACCCGGCATAGTGGAGAACAGGAACAGTAATCCCCTTGCATAAAGGGCGTCCATCAACTGACCCTGGGAACTATTGACCATAAGCCTAACCCACTTATCTGCAAGGCTATGTCAAGAATCATCATGAGCCTAATCCACAAGGACATAGGCAACCTTCAAACTCTTGACCTGACCCAGTTTGGTTTTATCAGGGGTAGATCATGCTTTTTAAACCTAGTGGACTTCTTTGAGAATGTCACCAAAGCCCTGGATGAGGGCAAAACACTAGATACCACCTATCTTAATTTAGCCAAGGCCTTTGACACAATCTCCCATTAAAGTATCACAGAGAAACTCTCTCATCTGCTGATTAACTCATATGATGCTAGATCAGTAGCAAACTGGCCCACCAAAAAATGCAGACTTTGATAGTTGGGGATTCCACCTCCACCAGTAGACCAGTTACCAGTGGGGTACAACAAGGATCTGTGCTGGGCCCTCTACTGTTTGGAATCTATTTCTTTGAAGTCCAGGCAAAGGTAGATGGTATGTGGCTTACCAGGTTGGCAGATGACTGTAAACTGGGTGCAATCATAGATTCTCCCAACAATGTTACATATTACAGAAAGGGCTGACACAGGCAAATGATCAGTGTCAAATTCATGGACTAAATCTTAAAGCAAAAAGGCCTCATTACCCCCTTTGTCAAAGAAGCAGTACCTGCTGATTATGATATAGATAGCTCCCCACTAAGCTCAAACTAAATGGTGTGAGACTTGGTAACACATGTTGATGACAATCTAAACTTCAATTACCATGTTTCTGTAGTGGCAAGAAAAACATTCTACATTGTGCATCCCAAAAATAAGGGCATCACATCCAAGACCAAAGAGGTCATAGCTCCTCTCCACTCAACTCTTAGCAGACCCCTAATTGTGTACAATGCTCCCATCTGTATGTATCTCACCAGACACCTGCAGCAACTGGAGAGACCACAGAGGTTTCTGACCAACATAATCCAGAGCCTTCAATACATGACATACATGGAAATACTGAAAGCCCTGTCGCTTTACTCTGTATCACACAGGTTGCTGAAAGGTGACCTGTGCCTGGCCTACAGAGCAGTCTTGCTCTCTGCCCTAATGGAAATGCTGCACATCTGCAAATCAAATGGGACAAGAATAACTCACTCCATGCATCTCAGCCTAGCCTGTGACATTAATAGAACATGCTAGAAAGACAGATATATCTCCCAGTGATTCCAGATCCTCTAGAATAAGCTTCAAGTCCATGTGAAGCAGAGTTCTCCTCAATGACCCTATTCAAGCATAACTTTGAAAACTTGATGGGTGATAGTAAATTCACCCCAGGGGGTGGAAACTATGTCCCTCATGGACAGGGATAGTCAGTGTTGATTACAGACTCTGTATGGTAACAATGACTATCTATCAATGACTGATAAGGGTGCCTGGGTTATTACACAGCTAGGCTTGTAAATGCCCTAGGGCCATTAGCCTATTGACCTCCTATGAGCCTATGAACCTATGGAATTGCATTGCTGACCATACACAGTTACACTCATTGTAAGTTGCAACTCCAGTTGACTGGAGTGAGATTAGAAACCTTACTTAAGTACATTGACTAGAGAAATCACTACTTATTGCAAGTGCCATAATACAAGTCTGACTTTTACAAATGCTGCTGGACAATTTATAGTATATGACATCATCAGTAGATGTTTGATATAACATGTTGGGAGACCTTAATAAAATGTATGTATATTCATGTACAACTGTCAAAATACCTCTACTGCATGGGTGTGTATTGATGGCTGCAGGATACAGAGTTCTGATTAGATGCACATGCACACTTTAACTGGAGTGAGATTAGAACGCCTACCTTGCTAAGTACACTGCCTGGAGAACTCAGTATTTAATGCAAGCGCCACATCACAAGTCTGACTTTCGCAATGATCCTGGACAATTTATAGTGGATGACATCATCACTGGATATTTGGGAAAAGATGATGGGAGGCCTGAATGAAATGAATGGGTAGCCAGGTATGGTTGTCAAAATATTAAAGTTATTCATGTTATCGGACTGATGACAGGTTACAGACTGATGTTCCTCTGACTATGCTCACACACTTACACATACATAAAGACATACATAATGTGGCTTTGTGCTACTCTATCACACCTGTAATTATTTAGCTCCCATCTGCAAAACACAGTATGTGATGATTGCAACACCAGTAAAGTATGTATTTGCCTTGACAGAATTGCCTTTATAGATTATACCATCATCATTATAAGATCTGGTTGACATATGCTGTTATGAAAGTGGTGTGCAAAGTGTGGACGGAGTATTTCTTTAAGAGACACTTTACAAACTATATAAAAACAGCTGTCAGGAATGCATGCACCAACAATTTGAGATTTTTCCCAGTATGTTATGTACATTACACACTTAAATTGCCACATACAGACACACGCATGTTTTTATCATATCTGCATGTTCATATTTGTGAATAATTGCTGCCCACATTAGTATAAGTATTAGACAATATCAATGTGTCTTGTCAGTATAAAGATGTAGTTGGTATGTAATAAAGCATTTTTTGTATTTATTTCTGTAGTGTAGTTGATATTTGGGAACAAGTACTGAGATACCAGTTTTCAAGTGCATGGGTTCAGGTAGGACATGACTACAGTGCAAATATGTGTTCAGTCTGTAAAAAAGTGCTTTACCTTTGGTTATGACTTTACATGTATTGTAATGGGATGAAGACTACGTGGGCAGTAAACATAAGTAATACATGGTAAGGAGAACTTTCAATAGCGCACATCTGAGCAGCTGGTTTACGCACTAGATGGCAAAGTGTTTGCACATGTGAGATACACATTTAAGGACTCCTACTTGAACTTGTGAAGTACTTATCCATACTGGCTAAAGTAGACACATGTAACAGATGCTGTGGTGTTCATATATAGTTCACATTGGAAATGTTGTGTCATAAAGTGTCTAACCTTAAAAATGTATTTAGAATGCATTCCACATTTGAGAGTAGTTATTTAATGAGCAAATATGGGCCTCTGCTTCATTGATATAATTATGAGATTTTTATTGGATTACTTTCCTCCATGCAAATACGCTAATCAGAGTGGAATGACAGTCAGCACTTTGGACAGTACTGAGTGGAAGAATGACACCTGCTGCTTAGCTGACTCTGTGGCAGCAGGGTAAAGAGCACTGAGGTTCCTATTTTAGGCTAGATGCTACAGGGTGTGAACCCAGCTCTATCTAATAATTTTAAATATGTGTTTATGATTAATTAAATAATTACATGTGATAATTATTTGAAATGTGAGATGGAATATAAACAAACAGTACTCACGTGACTTATATCAACAGCATATGCATGGAGTTACATATTGATACAGTCATCAGACTACATAAGTATTTTTTTAAATTAAATGTTTAATATAAATGCCTTTATTCTACTTCAACTGTGTTAGCATGCTAGGACTTAAAGAAGGAATTGGATGTGATAAGCCATTCATCATCTCTTGGCATTGGTATGCAATGCAAAACTTTTCACAAACACAGGGGATAAAAAGTGAAGAGCTTCATTGAGGATTTCTTATGTATGTGTGTGGTATGTGATTCTACTTTTGACCTGATTAAAGGTGTTAACATGGGGTAGATAGGAAAACGGTGAAATGGGGATCAAGCAGGGGGGAGAAGAATGAGAAAACAATCTAGGAATGTGCAGGAGGGAGCTAGGAAAGAGCCACAGCTATCCACTTCTTCAGCAGTGCAAAATTAATATGTATAGAATATTGGTTGCATTTCAACTGTCACTTCAACCAAGAGGGCTGACAACAACACAGTCATGTTGTATAGCTAAATGAACTGAAACATGTGTGTTGAGATGATACATGTGCAAAGTGTAGAGCTATGTATGGGGCAATATTTTTTGGGAGGACAGCTGCCCATTTACAATTTTTTATTTCAGTAAGAGAGGAATGTTGGATAAGTGATGTAGTTATTTATGAGTCAGGTAAGTAGGGTATGTGAGGAAGAAGATGCAGACAAACAGGACAAACAAGACAAGAGACAGGGACAGTGACAGACACAACTGTTTTGGGAACACCATGAATGGGAATAGGGAAGGGATATCAGATGCCCATGCCCTTCAAACATGGGGACAGTGAGAATCTAGACCTCACCCTCACAACTGTCATCACTGTCCCCCTCCTCAGTTTGCTGTTTTAGTGCTTGATGTTTATGTTTGCCAAACATTCCTGAGAGCATCTTCTCCATCCATCTGAGGTGTGCACCAATAGTGCATTCTATGACCTTATGCACCATGCATGACATCTCCTGGTGGGTAACAAAATCCTAACCTCTGCCGATACTCCTGGAGGGTACCACTGCACCAGCTGCCAGAGTAATACTACCTGATGTGGAGGGTCCAGGTAGTGCAGAGACAGAAGAGGCAGTATTTCAAGATTAGGTCCCAAATGTGCTACATGCCAATGCATGAGCGTAGGAATGGGGGCAGGTTGAGCCACAGTGGTTGCCCTACCTCCCTGTGCTGTAAACCATTTTTTGAGTTGTCAGAAACAGATGACATCAAAATCTTGTGACCACACATATAAAAATAAAAAAAGAGATAAGGGTTAGGGTAAGCGAAAAAAAAAAAGAGAAAATAAGTGCCATAATATGTGACATAGAAATGATTACTACAATATAAATAATTTATTTCTACTTTTATATTTAAGTATACTTTTTAACAACTAAAAACCTGTAATAGATGATTGCTCCAAGTAATCCTAACAATATGCATATATTGCACATATGTTTGATCAAATAATACAAATTAAGTTAACAGTATGGCATGCATGCCAATTTTGTTTAAATTATTATGTAATCTTTGTAAATGATTTTACTATATATATTCATTACATGTGGGATGTAAACCACAGCATCTGAATACAGTATTACATTTAACTCCTACATTTGGCTTGTGATACAGACTGAAGCATGCATGCTTCATTTTACATTTAAGATATGCATGCTTAATTTGCTGTATATAAACTATATATGCAGATGTATAGATCTATATATGTATATGTAATAAACTGTATAGAATAGCAGTACTTTAGAAAAATAATAGTTATATTATGCTGCATACATATCCCTTGCTTCCCTAAGCCTTTCTAAACACTCAGCATGGGCTTCCCTATTCGCAGCAAACTCCTGGTTGGCTGTAGAATGAAAAGGAGAGAACAAGAGAAGACCATTATGTATATTAGTCTTGCCTATATGCAGCTTTCTATCTAATTTAAATTCTCTTTATCTGTAAACTTACACAACTGTGGGATGTCAGCAATCCAAAACTCATCCAGCCACTGGTTGAGTGTATCCTGTTTGTGCCTCTTGAGGTCATTAAAGTGATGCCATCATTGATCTCCAGTGTATGGAATGCCAGTCACACTGGAGACACCATGGCCAGACTATTCCAAGCCTCTGATTTGTACTGAGACCCAGTATAATCCTAATCCAGCAGCCTTTGACTGTGGCACTTTACAAGGAGTTCAATAAAGATTCTGGACTCCTCCACACCCTAACTGTGAGTGCTAAATTGGGCACCTTCCCTTCAACCTCCAGACATGTCTGTTCAGGTCAAATAGCAATAGTTAAGAGTGTTCTCCCGCCAACTAGTGTCATCACATTTAATATTAGTGTGCAAACCCGAACAACCATGCCAACCACATTTGTGTGGTGTTAAGTAGAGAGCACCAGTGCCAAACAGAGAGGAAAGCAGTTTTTGAAACTGGAAGGTTAATCTGACAGCTGACATTAGTTTATGGGTTAGTTTATGGTTGCTGCTGTATTTGTTATTTGATTTAACTTTGCAGACTTGTATTGGAGACATATATTCCATGACCTGGCACATTTGTTGTGTGGCTTTACACATGGATAAAATTAATTTGTACCATATGGGATCCAAACTATGCAAAAGAGACAAAACATAATCTTCTACATCAATGATTTTTCATCCTTGTCACAGAAGTGCTTTTTGGACATGCTTATTAATCATATATAAATACAAATGACAGAGTGAGGGCTTAACCACGTATGTGTGAGATCTGACAAGTTCCTGGTTTATATATTCATGTGTGTATGACTATCATTGAAGAGTGAAGCTTATCCAAGGCCAGAAAAGGCAATTATAATTACAGAAACATAATTGTCAGTATACCCTCAATCACACATATGAGCTTCAGTGCTATACATACTTATTGTTACTTATAATTATGTTTACATCGTTTAATATTTTTTTAAAACTGAGTGGAAAAGCATTAATAAAATTGAGAGTGTGCTTGATTAGAACCCTGGCTGATCTGTATTGTCAGCATTAACTTATACAAGTTGCCACAGACAAGAGCGGCCTACAAGTATATTTTACTGTCATTACTGTACAGAGTGGTCACAGCAACTGACACCTTATTCATCAGACTTGATCATTAGTTATACATATACATGAAGGAGTTGAGTGTTGAGTTGAGTGTTTAACCATGTATGTGTGTGACATGAATGTTCAGAAAATAATTTTGTAATTCCAGTACCATAATTGTACTGATACCCACAGTTAAACATGTAATACATCTCTGATATTCAATGTATGCGCAATGCACATGCAATAGATAGTTATTCCTATGTGTTAGCATTTGTCTACTGTTAATTTCTAGATAAAGTGGAAAATCTGTAAGAAAACTTTAGCATTTCCTCGATTAGAACCCAGGCTCACCTGTACTATAACCCTTAACTTACAACTGCTGCCAAAGAAACAACTAGGCAGCAGCTATATATTTTTATATTACTTTATCCATATGTCTGCTTACCACCGTGCAATGCCACTTAGCATGCTTGCATGGTGGCAAACTACACACGATACAATGTATCCATTTTGAAATTGTCTCCTGTCTGCTTCTTGTCTGTAGGTGTTCTAGACATGCATGTGTTGTGGGAGCTTGCTGACATTCATGCAACACTGCTCAGTGGGTTTGCACGATGATAAGCATAAGATACAACAATGTACCCATTTTGAAATTGACTACTGTCTGCTTATGCTTACTGTCTGCAGGTTTTGCTAACTATCGTGCATTGCCACTAATGGGATTGCGCGCTGGTCAACAAAAGAGGTAACAATGTATCCTTTTTGAAATTGAGAATGCTTGCTTCTTGTGTGGGCTGTTAGATGATGTTTGCAAGAAGGTAAGTGAAGCACAAATGTGCCAAGCAGAATTAGACATGCATTACTCTGGTAACAACTGTTAATCATGCTTCAGCATTAAAAGATAAATGTGGAACTTGAATCATGATCTACAGAAACTATGTACTATGTGGTTTCATCATGTTTACCAGGTGTGGTACACACACACTTGATTCACAGGTGGAACTTATGCACTATTTATCACAGAAGTATTTTACATTCCAATTTCATCCATAAATTAACAAGACATATAACAGTTGTACACTCCCAGTTGCTTCTGCATGTGTTAATTACATATTTAGTGCAATGAATGATCACATAGCCATTTATGAATATTATTTTTATCAATGCAGCTCCATATTCCCTTTGCAGTGTGTTCAATCTTCACTTATTTCAGCTGTACTCTCAGACATGCAGTCTGTAGGACATTTTGTATTATTGTCCTTAAAATGTATAAGAATAGCAAGTAACAATAATATACAATTTTCAACAAAGGCTGGGGAGTTTGGCTATTAGTGAACAGAAACTAAGAAATGTGTGCTGCTCATTTCCTATTAAAACATTGATACAATTACTTCCACAGTTTGCAAGTGTCACCTGGGTGGCACACCCATTGCAGGTAAAGCAGTCTGAATTGCTGTTGTGTTTTCCTTCTCCCTACCTGTAATCATTCACAGTTGTTATTGATTAGCAACTAACACTGAGGGAGTGCACACGCTATGTTTACATCAGCGACATGGAACCAAAAGTTTGAGATTCAGCAATTCTAATGAGTTTGCACCTTGTCTGCATTTTTATCATGCTTACAAGCTTGAATCTACACCATAAGAAGGTAACCCTTTAAGCAGGAAACCTGAAAGTGAGATATTAACAAGACATATAACACTTGTACATTCTTAGCTGTTTGTACATGTGCTAATTACTAATTTAGTGCAATGCCTGATCACATAACCATTTATGAGTATTGTTTGCAGCAATGCAGCTCTGTCTTCTCTTTGTATTGTATTCATTCTTTTGTTATCTGAGCTGTAATTTCAGACATGCCATTGGTGTGGCATTTTGTATCATTGTCCTTATAATGTATGAGAACAGTAAATGACAATAATATATAGTTTCCAACAAAGGCTGGTGAGTATGGCTATTAGTGAACAGAAACTGAGAAGTGTGTGCTGCTCATTTAGATTTAAAACCTTGATACAATTATGTCTACACTTTGTAAGTGTAACCTGGGTGGCACACCTACTGCAGTAAGGCAGTAAGGCAGTGTAAATTGTTTTCCTTCTCCCTACCAGTACTTATTCACAGTTGCTAATCATTATCAACTAATACTGAGGGAGTGCCTGCACAATTTTTACACCTGGTACACTGATGTAAAAGTTTGGGAGTCACCAATTCTAATGAGTTCACACCTCATTTGCATCTTCATCGCAGGCCTGACTCTACACTATAAAATGGTAAGTGTTGAGCTAGGGACCCTGAAGGTAAGGACAGCTGTATATGTGGATAGCAGAGAAGAAGACTGCTATTAATTTGGATTTATCTGCACATAAGACTTCTGATTTTGATAAGGTATGATTGAATTTTTCAGTTACATACTACATTTCCTCTCATGTTACTAGGAAAATATTTTAAGATATAGATATAAAAATGCATAGTCATACCCTTCGGGAAAAACAAGGTTACCCCTAGCTACCATATAGATGGCAATCCACTGAGCACAGAAAAAGTCATCAGGACAGTAGCCTTCGTTTGACACTCATGTTGCTAAAGTAGTTAGGAAAACCTTCTATATCGCCCACCTGATCATGAAGGGATTCACATCTAGATCACATTAGACCTATGATTGAGAATGTATCTGACCCGACACCTGATGCAGCTTGAAAGGCCCCAAAAGTTCCTCACCAAAAGGATAAAGGGTCTCAAAAATATGTCTTATGCTGCCCGACTGAAAGAACTCCAGCTCTATTCAGTCTCATACCGCTTGCTCAGAGGTGACCTGTGCCTGACATATAAGGCCATGTCAAACCCAGATTTGATGAATATGCTTCACCTCAAAAATCTAGATCCCTCAGAACCACATATAAATAGAATGTGCTGGAGGGACAGATTCATCACCCAGAGACTCCCTATGCTGTGGAACAAGGCCTTGTTCAAGAGGAATCTTGACCAATGGATGATTACTTCAGTGTCACTGCTTGACAGAGGCACAGAAAATGATAGGCATAGTTTTTATTCAAACTAAAGGCTAGGCTTATAAATGCCCTTGGGCAGATAGCCTAGTATGAACCTATGAACCTATGAACCTATATATATATAGATCTTATGTACTAGAGAGCTTGTGTTTTTGTGTGGGTAGGATGGTATGTGTGTATGTGTGTGTGTGTGTGTGTGTGTGTGTGTGTGTGTGTGTGTGTGTGTGTGCAGTAGAAGCACGAAATTCGAAATCTCCAGTTTGTGAGATTTTGAATTTCGCGGTTCTGAGTTTTCGTGGTTTCAAAAACATGACTTTATAGCTTCGAAATACTGAATTTCGATATTTCAGTATTTTGAGGATATAAAGTGAATCCATATATATATATATATATATATATATATATATATATATATATATATATATATATATATATATATATATATATATATATATATATATATATACACTAGCAAATGCAACTTTTATCTGTGTGCACTTCATAGAAGTTTACTGATAGCATAGGCATTTTTGTCAGGGCACTTTACTTTCTCAGATACACAGCCTTATTACATTTTAGCACAAGCATTATTGTCACAACTGTTTATCTTACACTTTTCTATGTTATTTCAGTGAAATGTAAATGTCCTGTATTATCAATGACACCTGGGTTTGAGGCTTCTAGGATGGCCCATGGTCACCTCAAGGGGAGAGCTGAGCACAGGAAGAGGTGACTGACAATTGTATAAAAATCTGAAAATAGTAATAATAAATGCCACGGAGGGTCCAGAAATGGTTTAAAAACAATGTTATATGATACTATAAAACATTGAGTGCTTACGCCTCCCTAAAGAAACTTCATCAGAATAAATACAAACCAATACCAAGGCATTATATAGTATCTAAAAAAATGTCATTGCTGTAGTTGATGAATCAACTGAACCTGTTTTTTTTCATATTTTTATCTCTTAAAGAACCAGGGCATATGAGACAGTTAGCACTTGGAAAACTTCAATCTTTTCACAAACATGGCACACACATAATTTATACATTTGCATATTTACCAAACAACATTATAATAGTAAGTGAAGGTTGAATAACCTATAATTTAGTAGCTTTTGTACTTAACATGGAGCAATAGACACATTGTTGTTTAAACCGGGGGGGGGGGGGGGGTTGCACCAACTCAAAAATGCCATTTCATTTCCTTCACTGTTAAAAAGTTTTTTCAATAACCCCCAGGTCCAAACTCATTTTTCCAGGATACCAAAGCAAAACTTCTTAAATCTGTGACATACAGTAGAATGTTTGAGTAGGGCACTGTTTTCATTTTTGCTGGCAATGTCATATGTATGTTCATATATACATGTCTTTAAGGCATGCTCAGTCTTGCCAACAAAAATGCTAAACATTCAACACAGTAAGCATGATATACCACTCTTGAGATGGTACAATCACCATCCCGAAATGTTATTCTACTATTCATACTACTACCTATTGATAAGGTCTTGATCCTTGTGATGTAAGTACACTGTTTACAACACCCACATCTCATAGTTCTTTTAATTGCCTTTGGAACTGTACTGTTTTTGCTCTCCATTAATCTTCTGAAACTAAGTGCTGCTTTAGTATTAAAAGTGGGTTTGTTGCCTACCAACTGATATATTTCAGAGTTAGCATTAAAAAGGCACCGATTTATTTTAATGATATCTTTCATCTCCCTCGAGAACTCTTTATGTTCTACTGCTGAGGCGCTTTCATATTTGTTTTCCATATTGCTGGTAGATGCAGTTAGTCTTATTACGGATAGAAATATTCATTTCATGAAGCCCGACAGAGGAAATGGAATAGTAGTCATGGACAAAAATGACTATTCTGAATACATGTTTGGAATGTTAGCTGGGGATGTCTATGAGGAGGTCACTTTAAATGAAATTTATGTGGCTTACTCAAAGATAGATTTAATGGTAGAGGATTTACTCTACCAAGGCCAGATAAATGAAATGGATTTTAACTATTTGAGAAATGAGTTTCCTGTTGTGAGTAACATTTTCAGCATCTCCAAAATACATAAGGGTTTGAATAATATATCATTTAGACTCATTGTTGATGGAAAAAGGAGCAAAACCTTTTTTATCAGTAAATATTTAGATTACCATTTTCAAGGGGGACTAAAAAAGTTTGACTATATTATTAGAGATTTGTGGCATTTTTTGTCCAAATTAAATGAAATGAAAATTGATTCTTCGACCATATTCCTTACCATTGATGTGTGTAATTTGTATTCAGTGATTCCCAATAATATTGGGCTGGAATGGATGGAGAGTCAGCTTGTGAAAATGGGGTTATTTGAAGAGGATCAAATTAATGTATATGTAACACTTATGGATATTGTTTTAAATAACATTTTTTTTTATTTTTTGAGGGTAGTTATTACAAACAGATTACTAGAGTAGCAATGGGTGCGGCTTGTGCCCCCATTTACGCAAACTATGTAATGTCCTTCTGGGAATAGGAATATGTATTTCAGAGTGAATATAGCCAACATATTCAAAAATATACACAATTTTTGGATGACATTTTTATTGTTTGGGATGGTGGGGTTGAAAATTTAAAGTCATTTTTGGAGTTTATTAACAACACTGTTGATTTTTTAAAATTCACTTTTGAACATAGCAATACAGAAATAAGTTATTTAGATGTTCATTTAGTGGTAAATAATAACAAGAAGAGTCTTTCCTCTAGTATTCATAGAAAAGCTACCTTTTCAAATTCTTATTTAAATTATCAAAGCTGGCACCCTGACCATCAGAAAAGGGCTATAGTTAAAGGTCAAATGGTCAGGGCTGCCAGAATGGTTAGTAATTATCGGGGATTTGAAAAGGAATTAGAATTCATTATAGGGATGTTTATAAAAAGAGGATATCCAGGGACTCTGGTGAACACCATCAAGGATGAAATTATATCCAAAAGAAACAGAGGAGTTTACCAGCCCATTTTAAAATATAGTATGGAGGACGATGATTCATTTGTTGCCAATGTGGAAATAGGTAAGAAGGACAAAGGGGAATGTTTGTATTTCATTACTATCTATAATAATGACACAGAATTTATTGTTAAAGTTATACGTACGAATTGGAGACTCCTGAAATTGGACACAAATGTGCACAGTAAATTAAGCCCCCCCCCAAAAAAAAATGTATTTAGGAACGATAGATCCTTCAAAAATCTTTAGGAGGGAAGTAGTAAACTACCAATTTCTAATTCATGTAGGCCTGTAGGACATTTTAAGTGTGGTAGATGTAATATATGTAAATACATTTACACTACAGAAAATAAGATAATATTAGGTACAAAATTTATATTTATTAGTTGGCATTTTAATTGTTTTAGTAGGAATGTGGTATACTTAGCTAGGTGTAATCAGTGTTCTGCATTTTATATTGTGAAAACTTGTCGTACCAAAAAGGAAAGGGTCAGTGAGCATATGCTGGACATTAGACACATGAAAAACACCAATGCACTGGTCAGACATATTAAGCAATTTCCGGGGCATGAATTTCAATTTTGCGTTATACAACAAGTTATTAAAGATAATCAAGGGCGTATTTTGGACATCCATTTAGATATTTGCGAAATGAAGTGACAAATAAGGTTAGATGCCACTACCTTTCCAGGCATTAATGATAACATTAGTATAGCCCCTTTATTAAAACAAAGATATATATTAGGTTAAAATTCTCCTTTTTAACTTTTGAATTGTTTATTGGGATTCAAATACATATTTATTTTTAGGTCAAATTGTACCATTATATGTATTTTAATAAGTATTTTAATATTTTTTATATTATTTATGTATTTTTTATGCATTGTGATTTTGGACTAATAGGAAAGGATGTTTTATGGATTTTATAGAAATGTAAATGGTTTGTATTAGGTTTTTGGTAAAACTGTTGAGTATTATGAAGTGTATAAGGTTTGAGGGGTATGTCTCTTTAACATTTGAATGTGTAATTGGTTAATTATTTTAGAAGTGTTTTATAAGGGAGTGGGAGCTTTGAGAAGCTTAGTTCTGATGAAGTCTGTGTATCTAAGATGAAACCTAGGTAAACTTGTCCATTAATAAAGATTGTGGTTCACTTTGGGTGAATTCCGGTGCTTGAACTGGTCGTGTGTTCCATGTTGGATATTGTCGTTACTAAGTTTGTTTGTAATATAGCAGTTAGTCCAGTGCCCAGAAATGGTTTATATCTGTTCCCCCCACTCATTGTACAACTCTAATAACAAGATGTCTAGAATATGACCAGGGCACCCTGTTGCTGAAAACATTTGCCTTAACTTTGTAACTCAAGCTACACATCATCCCTCAGGAAAGTCATACATGCCACCCTAATGACTTGTCCCTTCACTAAGCTCTTTTTTTTTGCCAAATAGGGTGGCTGCTGGTGAAGCGTAGATAGGATTTGCAAAAAGTCTCTTTCCTCAAAATGTTGGACTTGAAATCATTAGATGTGTGGAAATGAAGGTGTCCAAATAACTTATCTTTTATCTCTTCCATGAGTATGTAAATTTCAAAAATGCTATGGTATTATTTAAGTTCTCTAAAAAGTGTAGCATTTTGTGTACCTCACTTTCACAAAAAATAAATATGTTGTCCAAAAACATACAAATAAATGTTGGCTTTTGATGACTGAAACTTTAAATACTGATTTATCTTCCAAATCTACCTAGCAATAACAAATTTGCAAAACCAAGGGTATACGAAGCTCCCATTGCCACTCTTCTTGTTTACTGAAAAAACTCCCCTCAAAATAAAAGTAGTTATGTTCTAAGATAAGAGACACTAATTCCATAACCAAACTGATTCTTTCATTGGAGAGGGGAGACCATTTTGTTAAACGCACGTGCAAATATTCTAGACCTTCATTCTTGGGAATGACAGTGAACAGGTGCTTGACATCAGTTGTTACAAATACAAGATTTCCCTTCCACATATGTTCTTTTAGATGTCCTAATAAGTCACAGGAGTCTTTGATTAAATGTGGTACTACATCATATACATTTTTAATATCTCTTTCAATCAGAAAAGCTAAAGGGTATGTTTTGGGTCCAGTAGTGTAGACAATGGGTCTCCTTCTCAGGATCATGTCTTTCTGGGCTGCAGGATTCAGACAGTGCCAATGCTGGCATCCCTGCCTCCTTCAAAGGCCTTAACTCTCATTTCTTACTCTCAAACTCTTCTCCTCCTGGCCTCCATTACAGTCAGGGAGTTTCATAGAGCTCTGGGTTTTATGGCTTCCACCATTCTGATGCTCCCTCTGGCCAAACTCCACATGAGGAAGTTCCACTGGTTTCTGAAGATGGTGTGGCTTCCACATGTGCTTCCTCTAGACTTTACAGTTCCTCTTCTTCCTTATCTCAAGAAGGAACTTATGTGGGGGATTCAGCAGTTATCTTTGAATCCAGGGCTCCCTTTTCATCCTCCTCTTCCCTCTCAAGATCTGCTCACTGATACTTCAAATGTGGGATGGGGAGCAACGATTGGCTCCCTGATGGTACAGGTAGTGTGGTCACCTTGTCAGCAGAAGGACCACATCAACATCAAAGAGATGAGAGCTCTTATGCTGGCGCTTCAGGCCTTTAATCCTCTTTTCTTTCCGGGGCCTCTCAAGGTATTCACAGACAATGGCACAGTAATGTGGTATATCAACAAATGGGAGAACAAGATCTTACCTTCTTTGCTGGCTGGTACTTCTGGTATGGGATCTGGCTGTCAAGTATCAAGTGACTCTGTAGGCAGTTTATATTCCTTCAGATCAGAACATTTTGGCAGGCACTCTGAGCAGGTCCTTCACTCAATCCCATGAATGAATGCTTAACAGGGATGTGTTTCTGGACATTGTTCACCATTGGAGTACTCCTCAATAGATCTCTTTGTCTCCCCTCTGAACAGACAACTTCTTCTGTTTTTTTTTAGATAGTCCCTGGTCCTCTGGTGTGGAAGGTGGATGCGCTCTTATTTTCTTTAAAGGGGATTTATGCATTCCCTCTCATTCCTCTCACTCCAAATGTCCTGTTCAAGATTCAATAGGATGCTCCCAACATTTTGATGGAGACTCCCTTTTGGCTGCAACAGTACTGGTTCTCTCTAATTATGCATCTAGCCAAGGGCAATAATCACAAGTTACTTCACATGGTGGATCATCTCGCACAAGAGAAGCAATCTCTCATCCATCCCCACTTGTCCATGCATCAAATGAGTCTGTGGGTGATAGGGTTTTGCTTCCACTTAGACACCTTTGTTTTCTGAGGATGTGCTGCAGGTCTTGCAGGAGGCCAGGAAAACTACTACTAGGAAATCCTACTTATCTAAATGGAAGAGGTTTTCTATTTGGTGTTTTTTTCATAACCTGGACCCACTTACTGTGGAAGTTCCTTTAGCTATTTGTGTGAGTTGCTCAATGCTGGTTCGGCCTATTCTTCTACTAAGGCCCACTTATCAGTTCTTTCTGCTTGTTTGCATTTAACTCGAGCCTGGTCTGCAAGGCCATGGAATGTATCATCATGGAACTCATAAACAAAGATATTGGTAATTTCCAAACTCTGGACCCTACCCAGTTCGGATTTGTAAAAGGCAGATCATGTCTTCTAAACCTGATTGACTTCTTTGAAGCAGTCACCAAAACCATAGAGAGGGTAAAGTTGTTCACACAGCTTATCTAGATCTCACCAAGGCTTTCAACACCATCCCCCACTCTGGAATTATAGATAAGCTCACTAAACTAGGTATAAATCTCTATGTCACAAGATGGGTTGCCAACTGGCTCATGGACAGAACCCACACTGTGAAAGTAGCGGACTCCAAATCTGACTTCAGACCAGTGGCAAGTGGAGCACCACAGGGTTCAGTCATGGGTCCTCTCCTGTTTGGTATCTACTTCTCTGAAGTACAGGCTAACACAGAAGGTCTTTTGCTAACAAAGTTTGCAGATGACTGCAAACTAGGAGCCATAATCAAAACTCCTAATGATGTGGACATACTACAAAAGGGCCTCACAGAGACAGATATCTGGTGTCAAAGCCATGGCCTGAAGCTCAATGCCAAAAATTGTATTGTCATCCCATTTGGTAAAAACTCTGTACCCATGAACTACCACATAGCTGGTAGTCTACATAACACCAAAAATGTGATAAGAGACTTTGGGACACAGGTGGACAGTAGTCTCTCCTTTGATCATCACATTGACACAGTGGTCAGGAAATCCTTCAATGAGGCTCACCTCATCACAAAAGGTTTCTCATCCAGAAAAAAAGAGGTCATTGTTCCCCTCTACTCATCACTCATATGACCCATTATAGAGTACAATGCCCCTTTTGGTATGTACCTCACAAGACATCTACAACAACTGGAATGGCTACAGAAATACCTAACAAAGAGGATTACTGGCCTCAAACAGATGCCCTACACAGACCATCTCAAAAAACTCCAGCTTTACTCCGTAGCATATCGCCTACTCAGAGGCAATCTCTGCCTAACATACAAAGGTATGTCAAACCCAGAGCTGTTGGACATGCTCCACTTAAAGAAATCCCAATCCCTCTGAGCTACACGCTCTAGAGACCTAAACCTTGTCACCACAATAAACAGAGCATGCTGGAGGGATAGATTCCTGTCCCAGAGACTTCCCATACTCTGGAACAGACTACCTATCTATGTCAAACAGGGCTTCTCATTAGCACTCTTCAAGAAAAATCTTGATGATTGGATGGGAAATAGGAAATTCACCCCAGGGATCACTTCTGTGGCTCTGCTCGGCAGGGGCATAGGAAAATAATTTTTTTGGGTGGCGAAAGCCAGGGTACATTTTTGGCTAGGCTTATATAGGCCCTAGGGCCAATAGTCTAGTACCTACCTATGAACCTATGAACATATGAACTCCTCCTTTACCTTCTAGATTTGAGGTTAAGAAACTTCTTAAAGGCATCCTTAATAGCAGACCTCACAGGAAGCCTGTTCGTCCTCCCCCCTGGGATCTTAATTTTTTTCTGGAGAAATTGACTCAAATTCCTTTTGAGGCTGCTGTTTCAGCTTCCTTGCAATATTGTTTTTGGAAGACAGTTCTTTTGTTAGCTCTTACTTCTGCCAGATGGGTGTCTGAATTGCAAGCCCTTATGGCTTGACCGCTTTTTTGATATTCATGAGACAGAGTGTCCTTGCGTACTAATCCTTCTTTTATGCCTAAGGTGGTTAATGAGTCATCACTTAATCAGTCTATTAATTTGCCTACATTTTTCCCCTCTCTGCAATCTGACAGTGAGTGGGTGCTGCATACTTCAGATGTTTATAGACAGCTCAGATTTTATTTGGATAAGACTAAAGCTATCAGAAAATCTGATCAGTTGTTTATTTCCTTTCTTCCTAGGTCTTTAGGATTGTCTGTTTCCAAGCAATTATTTCTACTTGGATTTCAAAGGCTGTTTCTTTTTGTTACACTTTTCATGGCGAGAGCCTTCCTTCTTCTGCAAAGGCTCATTTTGCTAGAGCTGTGACATCTTCTGGTGCTTTTTTCAAGGGATTAGACTAATTCCATTCTTGAAGCAGCTACCTGGACTGCTGTGTATACTTTTACCAAACACTACAAGTTGGATGGGATCTCCAGAGCTAGAGGTGGTTTTGCTAATGCCATTCTTCATGGCTTCTTAGAGGGTTGTACTGCTGCTTCCTCCTCCCAAGTGTCTTCTTGAGCTTTGGCACGCTCCCATATGTAATGAATACTGCAGCGGTGAATGTAAGGACATAGTACATTTGTGTAAAATCATACTATAACAGTAGATGTCCTTGCATTCACTGCTGCAGTATTCACTCCCTCCCTCCACCATCCTAATATTTTTCCTTCCTTGATGTGCAGGTTCTCTTTGGTTTTCCTTGGACTAGTGTTCCTACTGGGGCAATCAGTTCTGAAGATGGTACACCTGAACATCACCTTTATGCCCTACTCTACGTGACGAGCATCGGCTGATATTCAGCATACCTTAAAGCAATGGCAGGCTTTGGCAGACTGGCCAGACATTGGGCTTCCATGGCAGGGAATCTCATACATAATGAATACTGCGGTGGTGAAGGCAAGGACATCTACTGCTATGGTAAGATTTTACACAACTGTACTTTTACTTTTTTTTGGCTTGCAGAAGAAAAGCTTTTTCTTTGGTTTTACAAAGGGCAATTTTTAATTGTGTCCTTCTCTGGAATATGTTGCTAGGGAGTTAACCTCTCTTGCAACATGGCCTGCAGGAATGATTTAGGCTTTACAGTATGCTTACTGTAGAAGTTGCTGCTGCCTGTTGTCACTTACTATGAAAGAATCCTAAATCAAACATTAAGATATCATTCATCTGACAAGGTTCAAAATGAAATAAAATATACTTTACTAGTTTATTGTACATTTAATGCATTAACATTCTATTGCACATTCAGAACACACCACTGTGTGTAAGTTATAACACATTTTCTTGTGTAGGTATCACTGGTTATTGGACTTTACTGGAGTCTGTAGTTTCCAGTGTTTTGAGAATTACTTGATATACACAAGTAGAGAGCATTCATAAAAGTTTAAACAGTGTAGTTAATTCTATAGTTTGGAAATCATAAATGGAGAAGCTTGCATGGTACAGAAAGTAATGAGATATACGGACAAGACAGCAAGCATGCATGAAAAAGAAAGTTTTAAAAATTCCTTCATTAAATAAAATTGCATTGCATGTTAATTTTCAACAGTATACGAAACAGCTTTATCTTAAAAATCCATATATTCTGCAAATTTTATGTCACTTTCTGGTGAAGGAGTAATGCATATGAGGATAATAGCAAAGTTTTCTGATTTATTTTATTACTTTAATCTGTGGGATTCAGTAAACTCCGTGTAGGCTTCATGCAAAACCTACACAGAGTTTACGTGTTTGTGTGATGAGTAGGAGTGGTAATCACATAATCATGCCACATACTGCATTTTAATGTAAACCAGTATAGTTTCTTGGCAGTCAACAGTTTTGCCAGCCAGGAAACCATGTTAAACAACAGGAATAGCAAACCTGTGTGCAGTATAGCAAAGTCTAGGTTAGTGGAATTGGACAGAATGTCACAATGATTACCAGGGTTTGTTATACAGTAATGTATATGGCCCAAATACATTGCAGGACAGTGTATAAAGTGCAGAGTATTGTGAAATCCCATTCCAGCTATTCAGTACAAAAGTTGAGTAAATGATCTGTAAGGGTACATAGACTACCATTTAAAATAAACAGTCAAGGGAAGTGTGTGTGTTGAATAGGGACACACAGATGAATTGTAGGAATGAACACAGTGAAAGAGGACAAGTGAAACATTGTAATGCAGAGCAGATGAAGGCATGCAAACGGAAGACAGTTACACCAGGAACAGTAATCGCATATCAACATGGTACAGTATGGACATCACAGTAAAACTGCATATTATCTGACTGCCAGACATGGTGGCGTAACAATGGAGAAGATATCTTTGTGAGATAAGCATCCTGACATACACAATGCAGAGGACATGCATCAGGGATGTTATATACAATTGGGGTAGGGTGCATACTGTGAAGCTGTGCAAAATTATTTGCTTGAATCTGGGAGCAATATCAGCAGAGGTCTCCAAAAAGTGGGACACAGTTGCAGGCCCAAGGACAACAGTAAAAGGAGCACACACAGCCATGGACAATATCAGAATAATGCCATCAGTTATCCCAAGTGTCTGACACAACATATGTGATTGTGAGTGATCATAGGTGGTCCTTCATGAATACACTTGTACAACTATTATGACATGTCAGCAATCTAGGAGTTAATCAAGCACACCGTCCTGACACTGTAACATCTGCTGGTGGTGTTAAGAAGGACTCTGATATACCTGTATGTGACATTATGATAAATACAGGCTAGTTGACTGGTGTGAGTGGCACATATATGGCACAATCCACACTGCCATGAATGTAACTCATGTCATCAATGTTGTCAAACAGGTATGTATGTACCATGTGAATCATCGGAAAAGGTATCACACATGCATCTGGTGTAACACCTTGATGGGTGTTCCACATCATCAGACAGTAATGCTTACACAACAGAAGGAATATCTAGGTATGACCAATGAAATATGTGACCGCTCACTGTCGCAAAGGGGTTACACTTCAGTTACACATCACTAGAATATGGGTATGGAGGTACATGAAGAAGGGTGCATTGTACTCAGTTATTGGTGTGATGAAGGCTGTGAACTATGGAGGTATTATGACCTTTGATGTGGATGTTCTGCACATACTCAGTAGTTGTGCTACATACAACATAGGACTTAGCACTGTGGCCACATGCTGGTGGATGTTCCACATAACATCTACTCCAGGACACAGGTCCCATACCAACTGGTCTAATTATAGGGCGTGATGTCTACATTATTCTTGGGTTGTGCATTTATTTTCATAATATAACAAATCTTCCCATGTTTTCATTGTATTTTATGTGCTGTCATGACTGTAACAGCAGTGTTTGGTGTATGTTAATACTGTCTGTATTATACTAATATCACAGCTGGAGTCAATGATTGCCAGCAACCTGTAGTCCTCCAGACAGCTGTTTGGACACAGTATGTGCATGTCATTCTTGATGTCAGTGATTTAAGTAATGGAGAGGAAAGGGCCTAGCAGATAGTCCTGATGTAAGAACCTGATCGCTGGACCAGAGATATACATCACTTTTCAACATATTCAGATGCCACATATGCGCTCCAGTGGTCTACCCACTTGGCAATATAGCTGTTTATAGCCACACCTGACAGTGATGATTGAATACCTCAGTGTGGATTTGTGTCAAATGCCTTGCCCTGATCAAGTTCCACAGGATGATAGTGTTCTCATCATGCATGCCCTTGATGACCCCTTTTAGGACTTCTAAGCGATGTAAAAGACATGGATGTAGCACTAACAACTCATGCATGTCTGTTGCACACAGCCAGGATATTACTTGTGTCCATATAGAAAAGGTCCATGATTTCTCACCAAGAAAATACAGGCCCTACAAACCAAGCCATGACATATGTTGACAGACTGAAAGCCCTGTCAACTTAATCTGTATTGTATAGGATAAAGTAACTTGTGCCTGGCCTACAGGCCAGTTTTTGACCCTGCCCTGACAGGAATACTGGACATCTGCAAATCAGCTATATCTGATGACATCAGTAGTGTCTGGTAAGTAGAAAACGATAATAGCAGTGTCCCACAAGCTGGTGTAAAATGTTCTGTCTAATGTCAAACAAATGCACACACACACACACACACACACACACACACACACACACACACACACACACACACACACACACACACACACACTAGCTGATTGCAGTGAGAACAGAACCCCTACTTATATAACTACACACACTGGAGAACACAGTACTTTATTCAAACACCACAGCACAAGTGTTACTTTCACAAGGCTGTAGGACAACTTATTGTGGATGACATCAGCACTAGATGTTGGAGAGAAAATGTTGGGAGGCCTCCATGAAATGGATGTGTAGGCATGTTCATCTGTCAAGATATTTCAAGTTCTGCATGTTACTTGACTGATGAATGTGCAATGTGTAGTTTATGATGGCTGAGTTCTAATGTGCAGGTATACTTTAAGAGACAGCATGCAAACAGGTGTTCACATTACTACAAGTATTTAAACATCTGAATGTGTATTGTCATTCTAAAGATGTTCATGCTATATAACATAGCATTTGTTATTAATTTATGTAATGTAGTCGATATATTTGTGGACAAGTTCTGAGAGACTAGGGATGCAGTGCATGGATGATGGTAACACATGGCTGCATTGTAAATATGTGACATTTTTTTAAATAGAGTCTTCATTTTTTATTTTAGCACATGTAGTTTCATGACATGAAGACTAAATGGATACTAAACAAAAGTAATACATGCTATTATTTACTTTCCTTAGAAACAATAACAAAAATATGACCAACAAGTAAAATGAAAATGTAGCAGTTAGAACTGGATGAAAAGCCTTATTTATTCACTGTTAAGCACTTTTCGTCTACATAAAATAGCACACTTCATCATACAATTTTGAAAACTAAAATGCAGTGTTCTTATAGTTCAAAATAACTGCCCTCCAACTTCAACAGGAAATGATGTAATCATGATTATTATAAACTTGCAACATAAAAAATTACCCCTATTTTTTATATATTATTATTACACAATATATGATTTTATACATACTTCACAAATATATATATATAAAACGTACAACTAATTATTAACATGTTAATAAACACACTATATGTTATTATTACTAAATAACCCCAAACAAGCTTATACTAAACTAAAATAAAATACTATATATTATTAAACTTGTATGAACTGCTAAAACAATAATTTTGGTATATAATTTTCATATATATGTATATGCATTTTTATATACATAAATATACATAAATATCTATACCCAGCAATAAGTTACCATTTTATTGACCGTGTTAAAGTAAACAATGAAAACAGGTTAAGAACAAACTGATAAAAACATTAAGAACAAACTGACATGTTTTCTAAGTCAATATAAAAAATACTTACCCCCAGATTCAGCAAGCCCTGCACGGCATGCAGGAATAGTGCAGAAGCTCCTGGAGGCAATATGGCCACCGTGTGATCTAGGAATTAACTCCGGGGATGTGCATGAGCACTCCTGCACTATTCCTGCATGGAAACAGCTCCTGCATGCAAATTACCCCATTTACAGGTGAAAAACATGTAAATTATGTGAATTTGCAATCTAGGAAGCTGTCAGCTGGCCGTGCAAGACTAGTGCAGTCTGCAGAAATGTACTCGGTTAGTAACCAATTACATTTCTGCAAACTACAAAATGGAGCCATGACAGGTCCAAATAAAGGGTGTATAGTGTGTGTAAAGCATGCCAATAGACAAATATATGCCCATTGGCATGGAAACAGTTGGCAAAAAAAAAAAAACATTTATTATTTTTTAGTCAATTTTGGCTGTTTAAGTGTAGGGCAGCAGCGCGCAAATGGGATCAGGCCAAAAATAAAAAAAAAACTTGAAATAAGCATTGTAATCAAAATCACTATTTTGCCATTATACTCAATGGCAGGCAAAAGACAACATGGCCAGTGAATAGTGGTTGCTAAGGAGGAAGGCTCAGTGTGGGACCTGTAACTATGCATTAACAGGCAATCCTATGCAAATGAGGGGAATGATAATGAATCCCAGATTTCCCCTCAATGCTAGCCAGCACCCAACTGTGTAAGTGCAGGAATAGCATGGTTCAAGCCTAAGAGTTAGCTGACATCATAGGGAAGTTTGTCAGGTATAATGTAAGCTTATTGGAGCCATGTGGCTCAGGTTTGCCCTTAGCTTAGCAGAGCTAAGCAAGCGGGTGTGTCTGAGGCTGCCTAGCACTCTTTAAATTGCCTAAGCGGGTGTGAGTGCCACACACCGGGTTTTAAAGGGAAAAAAAAATAAACCAGGAAATAGCAGCTCTGTGCACATCTGAGCACTGTGTTCATGCAGCGTGCCCCCGGGCTTAAACAGGAAGGCAATGAGAAGGGAAAACAGCAGTAGGAAGGTAATCAAGGAAAACTAGCATAGCTGGCAGGTGAAATGTATCAGCATCAGCCAATTACACAGGCAGCAGCCCAGCCCAGAACACTACTATAAACTATGCAAACAGCTTTCCCTCTGCTTTTCTCCCACATACTCTACACCACCGATGTATACAAGTGGGGAATTTTTAACAAACAAAAGCAACAAAATGATAGGGGCTGCAGCATGTGGAAGAGGCTGAGGGTGGTGAGGATGAGTATGTTGTCGACCAACCCACAGTGAGGAGACGGAGAAGAGTGTACAGACCCAGGGTAACCTAGCAGGGGCTACATGAGCTGGAGATAGTGGAGCGCTATAGGGTGGAAATGGACCTCCTACAGCAAACTGCTGAGCTGTGCTGGCCATGCCTGACACACAAAACTAACAGAGGGGAACCCATCCCAGTGGATACCAAGGTATGTGTAGGCCTACGAATACTAGCCACAGGTACCTTCCAAAGGCCAATGGAGAATATCATGGGGATCTCACAGGCATCAGCATCCAGGGTACACCATCAGTTCCTGGATGCCATGTCAGCACATGCCAGTGAGCACGTATATTTCCACAACAGCCGTGAGGCTTTGGCCAGCAATATGCATCTCTTCCACCAAATAGCAGAATACCCTGAGGTAGTGAGTGCTATAAACTGCATTCACATATGCATGAAAGCACCACCCGGAGAGCAGGGTAGGGTCTACATCAACTACAAGGGCTTCCCCTCCATCAACTGCCAGGTCATGTGTGATGCCCAGAGCATTGTAATGAATGTGTGTGCTGGCTGCCCTGGAAGCTATCATGACTCCCACATCTGGCATCTAACTCAGCTGTACCAGAGATTTTCCAATGGGGACATCTATTATGGTCACATAGTGGGGGATGCTGGTTACACACTGGAGCCATGGCTGATGACACCCATCAGAAATGCACACACACCCGAACAAAAACTCCATAATGAGGCACATGCACAGACCAGAATCATAATAAAGCATATGTTTGAGATGCTCAAGTCACGGTTCCGGTGCCTGGATACATCCAGTGGAGCCTTGCAGTACCCACCAGCTACATGTACCCAAATTGTCATTGTATGTGCCATGCTACGCAATATGATCCTGCAGAAACAGCTGCAACAGGAACAGCATGGGGCAAGGCCACACAGCCCCCCACCATTGCCAAGGCCTGTGCAGGCACAGAGTGATTTAGAGGAGGAACAACCTGAGCCTGCCCCAGTAGGTAGAAGGAGACATGCCAGTATGCCCTGGCCTTGGTAAAGAGGAAATGCATAGCAGATACATTGACACAGTAGGGACCCAGGGAATGACACCTCTTTCTGACTCGCACATACAGTAAAATGGATGCCAAACATGACACTGCCTCTGCTTAACCATGTATAGGGAGTGTACTATGTGCATCCGACATAGTCATCCCTCCAGCACCATCTTCAATACTGGCACAGTCACAAGGTAAGTCACTCTTCCTACCAATTGATGAATGGAGTAGTATTTGTTGTTACTTGTATCTATGGTATGGATGTGAGCATGCAAAGGAATTGGGTGGCTGAATGGGATACCAGCAGATAGTAGACATATATAGTGGCAGCATGAGATCTGTTACAAATACTGGTGCCACCATAGTAGCCAGTACTAGACAAGGTTACAAAACCCACTGCAGGAAATTTGCTGGGCCACAAGTGTGTCCATATGACACACACATGCCAGTCAGAGAGGCTCACATACCCAACAACAGTCTCAGCCAGCTGGACAGGTATAGACAAACACAAACTAAGGCTGTGCTAAGGCCTCTGATTGATGGGTATAGGTAACCTCCCCCTCCAGGCCTACACAGACAGACTACAACAGGTCAGGCAGTGGGATGTTAGTTCTGAAGGGTAAGAAGTCAGAAATTGAAATGTATGTCAATCAAACCTAAGACCTGTAGTACACTGATATGCCTCTAGTCAGCATGATAGGTTAGAATACAGAATGAAATGGAGTACCTGACATACCAGTACAGTCATAGCAAATGTGTACAAGTGTCAGGTGTGCCTCCCCAATCCTATGTAGAAATGTAGTAACAGTCCAGTGTGCCCTCCAATCCTATGTAGAAATGTAGTAACAGCCAAGTGTGCCCCCCCAATCCTATGTAAAAATGTAGTAACAGTCAGGTGTGCTCCCCCCAAGTCCTATGTAGAAATGTAGTAATAGTCAGGTGTGCCCCCTTACCTATGTAAACACGTAGTAGCAGTAAGGTGTGGCCTTCCACAATCCTATGTAGAAATGTAGTAACAGTCAGGTGTGCCTTCCCACAATCCTATGTAGAATTGTAGTAACAGTCAGGTGTGCTCCCCACAATCCTATGTAGAAATGTAGTAACAGTCAGGTGTGCCCCCCAATCGTATGTAGACATGTTGTAACAGCAGGTGTGCCCCCCAATCCTTTGTATAAATGTAGTAACAGTCAGGTGTGCCCCAATCCTATGTAGACACATACTAACAGCAGGTGTGCCCCTCAGTCCTTTGCAGAAATGTAGTAACAATAAGGTGTGCCTCCCAATCCTATGTAGACATGTAGTAACAGGTATGTGTAGGTATAATAACAGTGGAGCACAGATTACCTGAGCCAGCCAAGGTAGCAGGATAGATTGTAGCATGTGTACAATATGCAAGTCTGGATGTGTTAGGTTGGTGTGTGTTGTATATTGTGTGAGATCGGTCAGTATGTATGCATGGTGAGATTTGTCCTAGTGGCCATTGCCCAGTACTGCCAATGACAGGGCCAAGTTATCACAACTGCAGTGCTAAACACAATGCTTCCTAGTATAACACATTCCAGCAGTAAGCCATAGTAAATGTTTGGAAGTAATATGTGTCACCATCTGAAAGATGGACATGGCATGACTGTTGGCCCAGATATACAAGCAGTACACAGGGGGGAGTACCCCAGATAGATAGTGTATAATATATAACTGTCAAATGGACACACCCTTGGAATTGAATATACAAGTTTGCAGCACATTATCTGGGCTTCTAGTAGGGAATACCGATGTCATCTGGCCAAACACTGGCAGACCACAAAGGCCATAGGAATGATGTACTGAGAAACACCTGATGTCCCTGCACAAGCCAGCATATGTGGAATGCCCCAAGCATATCTGTGAGTCAGATGCAAGTAGTGGCCATAGCACACATGCACCCAGCTCACCCCATCACCACCCACGGGTACCTCTCCAGCTTTAACACTGCTGTTGGTAATGAGTACAATATGACCCCCACCTGTGTATGGCAATAGTGAAAGAATGCAGCATGCAGAGCAGGTGTCCCATGCAGGTATGTCCCTAGCTGTAAGCAGCACCCTGCCAGCATCCACACCACTGGACCAATACTGACAGAAAATATTGGCATAAACACCTTGCACACCTACCCTGTCACCCCAGGGGAATATAGTGTATCACAGTCTGGGACTGTAGGACTGACAGAATGCAACAGCCTGCTACAGCTGGCTTGCATCACTACCAAATGACCTATAATCCACTGCCATAGGCCTGCATCTCACCCATACTGCCAATGTATACTATGTCATGGACTCCCAAATGACAACAT
Source organism: Protopterus annectens (assembly GCF_019279795.1). NCBI lineage: Eukaryota > Metazoa > Chordata > Ceratodontiformes > Protopteridae > Protopterus > Protopterus annectens. The sequence continues at coordinate 29,687,468 of NC_056736.1, read as the reverse complement.
AACGCAGTCCACAGAACCCAAATGCAAGGCCATGTGCAAAAATCACAGTAACATGTCCACCATGTCCCACTGCATGAACTGTTGACCAACACCAAATTACTGCTGTGATGAGGTGATAACTATAGGGAAAATATCAGAGAATGTTTGCATAATGTATGGAAGAGGATAGAATAATAGAGGGGGGGTGTGGGAGCAAGGGCAGCATGGAGTGCATGAAGTCCTAAACTCAGTCATGTGCATATACTATCCCTGGCTGCAAATACAAGAATGGGTGGCTACAAACCTGCTTGTAAACCACAAAGTGTAGGGGTAATGTCCAGAGTTATGACCCTTGCCTCTGGGTAACCAGTGTGAATCTGTACAGCTGTGAGGTATCGCCACAGCAAGCTATGGCCATACTGTCACATTGATGGATGTACAAGCATAGGATCCTCTGCCACCACTGTACCAAGGTACTGAACCATTTACACAGACCTAGCAGCAAGTGTCTGCAACTTCTACTCCAGAATGGCATGAGTGTGCAAGCTGCATTCACTCTGTGTTCCCCAGGACATCACTGCAAGCAAATATGTCTACCTGGCAGTACTTAATTACATAGAACATCACAGTGTATAACAGTACATATGTCTGAATATCTCTGCTAACACCAAGACCATGTAGCAGAAGCAGCACAGACACAATTACCTACAGTAACCCACAATCCTTTGCCCATTTTGACCCCATATTGTCAACTGATCTACAGATATCCTGTGGAAACAGTTTGCTACCTGTAGCTGTAGAACACAAAAGTCTGCACTGGAGTACAATCTACCTGGAATGGATTCACACATTCAATACAGAAGGTCATACTGGGCATGCTCTCACACTTAGAGAAATGAAGGCCATGTCAGACAACAAAATACTGAAAGGTCATACTGGGCATACTCACAAACTCAAAGAAATGAAGCCCATATCTGGCAACAACAGTGGACCATACATATCTGACAGTAGGAGAAGTTAGTACATACACTCCTCAGTACGTACCAGTGATGCTTTGCACACACATTGGATAGGAATACACACATATATCCAAGGGCAACACACTATAATAGGCTAAAAGTGCACATACAAAGTTGTGTGGAAGAGAGTGACAGTGACAAAGAGTGTTCCATCATGAGGCCTTTCCCACCCAGCACAAATTCAATAGGCTAAAACCACATGATGTGCAAATGTCAATCATTGTAGACATATGCCTCTGGAATCCCCCAGCATTATTGTGTCTGTGGTGCTAGTGCTAACTGTGCAACATGACTGTACAAGTCAGTACCCATCTAGCAGTTGTATACACGTACCTGTGGAATATAAACCTGTGTGTGCCTGAGTGTGGTGTGTCTGCCTCTAGACAAATGGGCTATGGCCCATGCATATACACTGCACTCCCTGTTGCCCTACTATGGCAAGCCTGTTGATATCTTCCCCTTGAAATATACCTTGAAGTACCCCATTAATCTCTGTGGCGCGTCCTATAACTGTGTAATGCTGTAGTGTGATGTACTAGTCAGGTAGAAGTGCTAATCCCAGATGTGGCAACTGTGTGTTTGTGTGTGTGTGTGTGTGTGTGTGTGTGTGTGTGTGTGTGTGTGTGTGTGTGTGTGTGTGTGTGTAGGGATCAATGCTTTTTAGGCCAGTCACACTCACTATAATATCAAATGCCCTACTTTGGCATGCCTGCTGTCATTAACTTTGAAATACACCATTGGGGAAGAAGTAACCCAGTAATCTCTGCGGTGTGTACTATAACTGCGTCATATTGTAGTGTGGTAAACTAGTTAGGTAGGAGTTCTATTCCCAGACATGGCAAGTGTGGATGTTTGTGTGTGTGTTTGTTTGTCTGTGTAGTGAGCAATGCTTTTGAGGCCATTCACAGTCACTACAACCTCCAGTGTCCTTCTATGGCAAGCCTGCTGATGTCATTCACTTTGAAATACACTTTTTGGGGAAGTAATAGCCTAGTAATCTCTGTGTTGCATCCTATAACTGTGTGATAAACTAGTTAAGCAGGAATTATATTCCCAGACATGGCAAGTGTGGATGTTTGTCTGTGTAGAGAAGCAATGCTTTTGAGGCCATTCACAGTCACTACAACGTCCAGTGTCCTTCTTTGGCAAGCCTGCTGATGTCATTCACTTTGAAATACACCTTTGGGGAAAAAATAGCCCCATAATCTCTGTGGCACATCCTATAACTGTGTAATGCTGTAGTATGATGCAATAATTAGGTAGGAGTTCTATTCCCAGACATGGCAGATGTGGGTGTTTGTCTGTGTAGGGAGCAAAGCTTTTTGAGGCTATTCACAGTCACTACAATGGCCAGTGTCCTTTTTTGGCAAGTCTGTTGATGTCATTCACTTTGAAATACACCTTTGGGGAAGAAGTAGCTCTGTGATCTCTGTGGCGCATCCTATAACTTTGCAATGTTGTAGTGTGATAAACTAGTTAGGTAGGAGTTCTATTTCCAGACATGGCAAATGTGGATGTTTATTTGTCTGTGTGGGGAGCAATGCTTTTGAGGCTATTCACAGTCACTACAACCACCAGTGCCCTTCCTTGGCAAGCCTGCTGATGTCATTCAATTTGAAATACACCTTTGGGGAAAAAGTAGCCCAGTAATTTTCGTGATGCATCCTATACCTGTGTGATGCTGTAGTGTGATAAAGTAGTTAGGTAGGAGTTTGTTTCCTAGACATGGTAAGTGTGGATGTTTGTGTGTTTGTTTGTCTGTGTAGAGAGCAATGCTTTTGAGGCTATTCACAGTCACTACAACCTCCAGTACCCTTCTTTGTTAAGCCTGATGATGTCATTTACTTTGAAATACATCTTTCGGGAAAAAGCCCAGTAATCTCCGTGGTGCATCCTATAACTATGTAATGCTGTAGTTTGAGAAACTGGATAGGTAAGAGTTTTATTCCCAGACATGGCAAGTGTGTTTGTTTGTCTGTGTAGGAAGCAATGCTTTTGAGGCCATTCACAGTCAGTACAACCTCCAGTGCCCTTGTTTTACAAGCCTGCTGATGTCATTCACTTTGATTTACACCTTTGGGGAAGTAATAACCCAATAATTTATGTGGCGCATCCTATAACTGTGCCATGCTGTAGTGTGATAAACTAGTTAGGTAGGCATTCAATGCCCTGACAGGGCAACTGTGTGTGTGTGTGTGCGTGTAGGGAGCAATGTTTTTTGGCCATTCACAGTCACTATGCACACCTACAAATGGAGAACATTGATAACTGTGCAATAACAGAGACCTGATCCAAGCCTCCAGAGAGCAGCCCTGCAATACCAGGTACAGCTCTCACCACACCTGTTGGCCACCAAACCAGGACCAAAACAATAAAGGTGGAGGAGTGTCCATATTGACCAGGGATATTCACACCACCAGGCTACTTGCCCAACAGAATGTGTCTGAAATACCCCTGGTGCAGCTAACATTAGGTTAGACTGCATTCCAAATTGTATAACTTGCTACAGATCCACCACCATGCCCCATGATACCCACGACAGCCTTTTAAACATACTGTGAAGTATTATGATACAAGCAAGCACCCTAATACTGGGTGAGTTACACTACCCTGCCATTAACTGGGAAAACTACTTGTGTACCAACGCAAGTGCCCAACAGTTCTTGGAAGTCATAATTCCCAATGCCCCAGATCATGTAACCCATAGCCCCACCATGGGCTCAAATATCCTAGACCTGGTCATTACCAACATGGGACATCAATGCTACACACCTATGGTCACCCCATTTGTGGTCTGGTATGCACATGAGCTAATCACCCTTAACATCAACATCTCTCCCCCACACCCCCAGTAAGGATGCGTCTGTAACACACATCTCCAAAGCCAATGTCATGCTACACATGTCAGATGTGACTAACATTATGACACCCATGCAGAAGGGAACTGAAAGGACAACTGCTGAATCATACATGAAGGCACTGTATGAGCACATCCACTCATACATGAATTTTGCCATTCAATAGTGAACCAAGATGCTCCCCATCCAAGAAAAGGATGCCAATGTGGTGGCCCCCTGCCATAAACATACTGTAGAACAAAAGGAGAAAACTCTTGCAGAAATGGGAGACTTACCAGGATGCAACATACTCCCTTACCAGCTATAGTAGTAGGCAGAGACCCCTCATAACATCCACCAAGGCTAGTTACGAACATAATATAACCACAGATGCCAAAGACAACTGCAAGCCGTTCCATAGCTATGTGATGAATCTAAATGGAAATGCTCAGAAGTGCTGTGAGCTACAACAGGATGGTACTAAATCTACTCCTCCCGGGGATATTGGGAATAAACAGGCAGATTGATTCAGTGCCAACTGCAGCCCCCTCCCAACCCCAAAGGGCCCATCTCAACATGGATAAATTGTCATATGCTGGTAATAACAGCCACATATGTAAAAAATGCACTCTAAAGAGCTATGACAACAGCAGCCATGGGACCAGTCAACATCCTGTGCTGTGTACTACATGAGCTACAAACTGCACTTGTACATCATCTATGTGTCATGTCAAATCATAACCACATCTCAGGCCTCATGCCCACATTGTGGTGCACAGTTACAGCTATCCCGCTTCACAAGGGGGGATCCACTTTGGATTCTGGGAACTACAGCACCAGCAATATGACATGCCTGCTCTGCAAGGCCATGGAATCTATTATCATGGAAATTAAAACAAAGGCATTGCCAACCTCAAACACTGGACCCTAACCAGATTTGATTTATAAAGGGCCAATCATGTCATCTCAACCTGAATCACAACTGTGAATCCATCTCCAGAGACATGGATGAGGGTAAGGTGGTTCACACAGCTTACCTGGACCTTGCCAATCCCTTCAAAACCATCTCTCAGTCTAGAATCATAGATAAATGTATCATGCTAACCATTAATCCCAATGTCACCCGATGGGCTGCCAACTGCTGTACTGACATAACCCACACTGTAAATGTAGGTGACACCAACCCAAGTCCCAGAAAAGTGACAGTTGGAGTACCTTAGGTTTCAGTCCTGGCACTGCCCTTGTTTGGCATCTACTGTTCTGAAGTACAGTCCAACAGCAAGGAACACTGGCAAACAAAGGTTGCAGATGACTGCACCCAATATTGGAGCCAATATTGAATCCATACATCATGTGGATATTCTACAGAAGGGCTTTACAGAAAGACATGCTTGGCGTCTGAGCCATGGCCTCATGATCAATGCCAGTTGGGAAGGGACATGCACCTGTGAAGTGCCACATAGGTGGTAGTACACTAAACACCTAAAGTGTGATAACAGAATTAGGGACACAGATGGACAGTGGTCTCACCTTTGATAACCACATTGCCACAATAGTCAGGAAACCCACCTATGTGGCATACCTTCCACTAAGGGCTTTAAATCCAGGAAAAGGAGCCCATTGTCCCACTGTAGGCATCTCTCAGTAAACCCAGTAGAGACTACAATGGCCTGTTATGTATGTACCTCACAAGACATCTGCAACAAGTAAAAAGGTTGCAGACATACCTCACAAAATGACCACAGGCCTAAACCAGATGCCCTATGCTGACTGTCTGAACATCAGCCAGCAATAGTCTGTCATGTATTGTGTTCTCAGAGGCAATCTCTGTTTAACATAACATGCCATGTCAAACCCACAGCTGTTGGACATGCTACACTTAGAGAATTCTAAACCCTCATGGCCACATGCTCCAAGGATCCAAACCTGTCATCACAATGAACAATACATGCAGGAAGGATGTGTTCCTCAACCAGAGACTCCACACCTCTGCAACAGACTGCCCACACATGTCAAGCAGAGTGCCCCTTTGGCCCTCTTCAAAAGGAACCTGGACGATTGGATGGTTGATATGGCATTTACCCTGAGAATCATGTCAGCTGCTCTGCTAGACAGGGGTACAGGGAAGTATATATTGTGGGAAGTCATAGCCAGTGAAATGTCATGTCTAGGCATGTATAGGCCGTAGGGCTGATAGCCTAGTATCAGCGTATAACCCTATGAACCCATGAACTACACCTTCCATTGCCCAACCATGGCAGGGTTGCTAATGTCATTCACTTTTTGAAATACACCTTTGGGGAAGGAGTAGCCCAGTAATCTCTGTGGTGCATCTTATAACAGCATAATGCTGTAGTTTGATGTACTAGTTCAGTAGGGGCTCTATTCCCCAACATGGCAAGTGTGGGTGTTTGCTTGTCTGTGTAGGGAACAATGCTTTTGAGGCCATGCACATTCAGTACAACATCCATTGCTCTTCTTTGGCAAGCCTGCTGATGTCTTCAATTTGAAATACACATTTAGGGATGTAGTAGCCCAGTAATCTCTGTGGTGCATCCTGTAACAGTGTAATGCTATAGTGTGATATTCTAGTTAGGTAGGGGTTCTATTCACAGACACAACAAGTGTGGATGTTTGTCTGTGCAGGGAACAATGCTTTTGAGGCCATTCACAGTCAATACAACCTCCATTGCCCTTGTTTGGCAAGCCTGCTGATGTCATTCACCTTGAAATACATCTTTGGGGAAGGAGGATCCCAGTAATCTTCATGGCGCGTCCTATAACTGCATAATGCTGTAGGGTGATGTACTAGATTAGAAGGAGTTCCAATCCCAGACATGGCAATTGTAAGACTCGGAATGTGTCTGTGTTTGTCAGTTGTATCCTGTGAGGAGGTGGCTGTCAGTGTGTAACAACTGGACCCATTGTGGAGTGGGTTTTGCAAATTTCTTATAGGTGAGCCTATTATATGTCACAATGTCCACCTTACAAGGATAACAGATGTCAAACATCAGAGAGGCTGGGGTTGACAAACCATACCCCTACATGTTACATCAAGGCTGGTGAACAATTTAGGCAACCCTTATATTACCCAGAGAACACTCTCAACCCATGTCTCATACACAAACACACTCGGCTAGGCAACAACTGCTTTGTTGGTAGTTCCCTGCATATTGCCCACAAACAGTAACCATGGTGTGATTGCAGCAGACTACAGAGGGCATGGCACCCTGTCCCATCACTACAATAGACACATAATTGCAGACAGTGCACCTTCACTATGTTCCCCACTGGACACTTGCAACAACTGTAGTGCCATCAAATGTAATCCACAAAGGACATACCGTGTTTTAAACACATGCCCTGTATGGACAGATGCCACTCACACTGGGGAATACCTGTATCATGCTGTCAATGTAGGTGCAGGGTCAATCCTGTGTCCATTGCCAGTTCCCACCACATGAGGACAGGAATGGCACATCTGATGATAATAATCTGTGTACACAACATGGCCCAGACACCACAGGTACAGTTCCACATGTCACAGAACATGCAAGTGGAATGTGTGCACATGCCAGACACCATCCATGTCATGGACTATAGAACACATACATGGCAAGCACTGCACGGCACTGGCCATCCACAATAGTAACCCAGATGACTGGATTGTGAATACAATACCAACCTGTGTGGGCCAGTCCAGACACTACACCCCGGAGCCACACTGCAGACCATTGTCATGTGGCTTGATGCCAAGGTATACCCTTCACCTAGCCTTGTACAGCCTTCTGGCACGGTCAACCACTACACACATGTGAAACAATGCACCCATGCATCTCAGTAGTGACACTTTGTGTCTGTGGAGTATAATGATTTCTACCCCATTCACACTCACTACACCTCCCATTGGCCTAATGAAGCATGCCATCTGATGCCAGAAACCTTCACATACCCTTTGCTTATATATCATCCTGATAGCCCCTGTGGTGCATGTCATACCTGCGTATTACTGTATTGTGGCAAACTAGCTTGTTAGGAAGTCTATTCATGACCCTGCCAACTGTGTTAATGTGTGTGAGTCCCTGAGAGAGTGTGGCTGTGTTGACATTGATACTTGTTCATGTGGACAGGCACATGTACTACACCTACCTTATTGCTCCTATATCACTGTTGCAGATGTCACTCACCATCAGATATACCTTTGGACAACTCCCCAACATGTAAGATCTGTGGTGCATGCAATAACTGCATAGACATGTGATAGCAATACATAGTGAGTCATAGGTTTGAAACCTCATACTGGTAAGTGTGTGACACAAATATGCTTAGGTTTTACTCTCCCACCCCCTCCCTGTCTTACTTTGTCTCTGTCTCTCTCATTCCCGCTCTGTTGGATGTGGAGAAGTACACCTGCTTTGCTTAGGCAGCAGCTTGTGTTTTGTAAGTGATGCTCATGATCAGCTGATGGCCTCTGCATGAATTGCAGTCCCCCTTTAGCTGACTGCATGTGGAACAGCTTTGGTAACATTCCCATAGCCAATTGTATGTAAACACAATCCAATATCTAGGAATATCATGTGGGTGTTGGGCCTTTTCATTCACTGTGAGCAGGACCTCATGTCGGTGTTTGGTAAACAGCATCACAGATGGTATTGGGATTTACTTCTAACAACATATACTGTGGAGACAGGCCAAAAAACAAGAGAGGGAAGTGCCAGACATAACTACAGAATGTAAGTATTGCTTGTCTGCATTTGGAGTAATGTTGGCTTAACAGGGTGTGTGTGGATATGGCTGGTGTACATGATTTAATACCTGTCATGACAGTGTTATGTGTTTGAGGAAACTCCCATCTGCAGACTGGGCAGTGTTTGGAGTCTTATGTTTCTTGTGTTACTCACAGATCACCTATCTTAGAACTGGAGAAGCATAGTCTGAGGATTGCAGTCAGTACATGCTGACAGCCATGAGAGTTATCCCTCATAAGACATATGTCACAACAAACCCTGTTACAACTGTGAATGTATGAGGGTATCACAGCAACAATATTGGCCCAGTGTTTGTGGATCAAGCCACAAGTCTGTCAACCTTTGTACATATGTCATGCAGTAAGAGGTGCATATGTTCTGTACACCATTATATATTGACATCATACCTGATAACAAGCCAGTCAGATATCAGACTGCTAGACATATTTTGTACAGGAGGGGTTATTTCTGAGGACATAACCTGGGCATTCTGCGGTTGTGTGTACAGTAATGGGGTCTGTGTACTTATGGTGATTGTCGATAGTATGCATATTGCGAATGCATACCTTAGCCTGTGCACAGACTGTGGTAGATGGCATTGTTCTTGGTCTTGTTCTATCTGATGTTACATGCTGCTCCAGTGTATGGTACCCTATCAGCTCACATGTTTGTAGGGCCAACCACACACGTGTCCCATACCACAGACATGCATTGGATCACACTGTGTTGTGACCCAGTATATGTAGGGCTATTGTGTTAGTGGCACATATGAGGATGGTGTTTATTAGACAGTCCATATAGTGTCAAATTAAGCTTGCATACCATATGTGGCTGTGGCTGTGTTAACATTGGTTGTGGGTATGCACTTTCTCTTATGTGTCTGTTACTCTGTGTTGTGACATGCCTGTAGAGCCTGCTATATTTGCAGGTACATGTGTATTCCCCCATACAAAATGTAGTCCAGTGTTGTGGCAGTCTGCCTGTAGTTTGCACAGTGCTTTGTTACATACCTAGCAGCTTAGTGTAATTCCCAGTGTGATGTTATGTTTAGATATTTGCAAGACATACTGCTGCCAGGCCACCATAACTGTTGCGTATTTCTGACAAAGCAGTGGGATTCTGTATAGATGTATGTCACTAAGTACTGGGTAGTATGTGGCCACGTGACTTCTGCACCATCAGTTATTATGTGTCAGGAGAGACAGGTATGTGTGACTGCACAAATTGTGCGGGCATATGTAGTCCAGTATTTATGTGATATTAACATGTATGTGGCTGTTAACATCCACATTGTCAGGCTTGGTTCACATGTCTTGCATGAAGGGGATCTGTGTACACCTCTGGACTGAACAGAGAGTGCCAGACTGTCCACAAATATTGGTCATATCTCTGTTGCTGTCCATAGGATCATTAATGTGCTATCAGTGGTACTGTACTATGATGTCCTTAGAATGTCTGTCAGTAACCAATGGCATACATGTCAAAAGCAGATGTGACCTCCCACACACAACATGTCTGTTAAGACAAACCCTGTTACAGTAGCAACAGTCTACATATATAGCTATAATGCATACATGGCATCCCCTTGCAGTAAGAGGATGAGACTATTGGTGCTGAGGTAGGACTCCACTCCATGTTCTGGAATTATGGTAAACATATATGTGTGTGTGTATATATATATATATATATATATATATATATATATATATATATATATATATTCACATATACACAGCTATATATGTCTCTCTCTCTCTCTCTCTCTCTCTCTCTCTCTATATATATATATATATATATATACATACATATACAGAGAGATCTATAAATGGCCATATATATGATGCACTATACAGATGTGTATAAATACATATATATGAATATATATGTGTATGTACATGTAGACATATATCTACATATGTTTATGTGGGTTTCCTTCATTTGATCAAAATTTCATTTGATCTAAACTCATTTGATGGAAAGTTCATTTGATCGAAAACCAATATTCAAGCAAATAACAGGGAGTTGTCCCCCTCCCCAAGGTCATGCGACCCTGAAGTTGGTGTATTTCGTTAGGGGGGGTGTGGGGGGCAAAGCCCTCCACCTAGTTTGCTTTAAAAGAAGAAAATAACACAAAAAGTATAGATTTTGAATGAAAATAGGTGGGGAGTTTCACCCACCACATGCCCAATGTGGGGGGGCTGCACCCGGCAAACCCCCCCTAACTATATATAACAACTCCAGGGTCACATGACCTTGGGGAGGGGGACAAATCCCTGTTATTTGCCTTGAATACTGGTTTTCGATCAATTGAACTTTTGATCAGATGAGTTTAGATCAAACTAAATTTCGATCAAATGAAGGTAACCCATTTATGTGTATATCCATTGTCATTTGTAAACATTACTATGGTGTATACCTTCCCAGACGTATCACACCATATGTATCTGATAGGTATATATTTAGATATAACAACATATGTGATGCAACAGTAATATCACTAACAAGTACTACACAATCATGGAAGTCACAGCAATTGTTCAATACTATTCAATGTGTGTACTGAAAGATATATTGAAAAAAACAGCAGCTGTCTTCACAGTTGACATGGTGTAGTGGTTAACTGTTGTGACTATAGTGTACAGGGTCCTGGGATCAAGAGTTGCAAGAGGTGTTTATCTTGTTGCTGGGCAAAACAATGGCTGCTGGATACAGAGCGGTTAAGGCACTTTTGAGCAGGATTAAGAGCATTTGGGTTTGCGTGACATTAAGCGGTGCTAATATACAAATAAATGTACAGGCGCTAACACCGTGTCAGCTTCGCTTACCAGTGCGCAGATGTGCTTAGTAGTTATATTGCAGCAATGCTGACACCTGATAAGCATGGCTCAGCTCTGGTAACCAGTGCTCACATCCCAGTCTGAAAACATAGCAGGGTAATGACATCTGTAATAAGTGTATGTAATGCCATGTACAAAACATGTGTCTATGTACCATCATTACAGTAGTAAGGGGTGTGAGTGTCATGTCTGAGACACTCGAGTATATAAAACTGTACATCACTCTTATCCATATGAATGTGTTACATACAAGGCTAGTAACCCAGGTTACATGCCATCACACTGGCATGTAGTGTATCATGCCATTACTACTGTTGACAGTGCTTTCCTAAGCAAGAGTAGATTGCAAAATATAGCATTGGCAACAAGCACCCCTGCATGCATAGATGACTCTGAGGCCTCACTGTCATGTTTCAGGTGTGTGAGTTGTGTCACAGTATATATCCCCCCTACTGGATAATGATCTGACATGTGGAAAGTAACTGTAGATTACTGTCTGTACAGCACATGTCAGTGAGGGCTTTCAACATGTAGTAATGGCATACATATTGGTGTCAGACATCTTTCTTTCGACACATTCATCCTACTGCATAGCTTGTTGGCAAGATGATGTCTGTCATTCCCTGTACAGATGTGCAGATGGCAGGTATCCAGCTTGGATATGTACAGGCAACCTATGCTTGACTGACACTGACATGTCTGCCCTGCTGTGTTATAACTGGCATAGATAGGACACAACACCCTGTATGCAACACATGCCATGGGTACCTCCACTACACTGCCCCAGTGAACAGATCATGCTTGCGTACAGGTCTCCAACACAGACACTAACCATGTTTTGTAGTGCATGTTGCATACATGACAACTGGATCACCTCAGAGGCCATTTGCAGGAGGCAACCAGAGGATTGGCTGATGCATGTCCCTCTCACCCTGAAGGTCACCACAGTGATCTCTGTAGATAGATTCCCTGCTGGCACATGGCAGGTGGCATGATGCCACTGTACACACATCCCCTACATTTCCCATCTCTTCATGGACAATAGCCAGGTACACACGTATAGCCACCTGCAGTGATGCACCCCAGTATTGACAAATGTGTACATGTGCATTACTGAGGATATCAGTGTCTGTGTGTTAGTACACCTGTAGTTGGGAACACCATGAGGGCCTTCACACCCACTGCAACACCCATTGCCATAGTTAGATGTGGCTACTGCTGTACCGGACATCACATGTACCCTGTTACGCTCCTCCCCCTAACAGCTACCTGACCATTCCCATACAAGCACAAGAGTGTTGTACAAATGGGTTAATAGACATGGGATACCCACTGAGTTCTGGCAAGTGTGTGTATGTGTGCATGTGTATATATATATATATATATATATATATATATATATATACTGTTGGGTACAGCATTCCGAGGCCACATACTCCTATTACAATATGCATTGCCACACAGTAGTACAGATAGTGATGTTGCTGCCCATAGGTGAAGTATGACAATGCATCACCCTACTATGCCTGTGGCATGTGCATTAGATGCATATCCCTGTAGTACCACTATTGGGATGGACAATGGGTCATATTGCAGTCGTGGTCAATGTGTGATGGTGGGTATGTCAAAGTGTCATCATGGGTTCCAGTGTGCACAATATCCATAGTGGAGTGTGGGTGCTGTAAACACTGCCATTACATCATGGTGCTCCCGGTACATGTCTCATGTACTATTGTATGGTGACCACTATCACCATCAACCATACAAGTAACTGATAACACAATCCAGCCCAGTTATGCATGTGCTGTGTGCAGCCTACCTGTAACACACTGGACAAACTGACAAGCTAGTTAGCACTGATAAGTCCAGGTCTCTTAGATATGTGCCTGCCTGTTATGTGTCTGTTAATGTGTATATGATGGTATGTCACACTATGTATTGTCCCTATACAACCATTACAACACCCATTACCATACTGTACATGCTGGGGATGTTCTGCATGTAACATTTAACCTGAAACATACCTCATCCTAAACACTGTGTGGTGTGTGCAATGAAAGCCACACACATCAGTAGCACTACATACCTAGGTAATGGGCCTAGTCCCAGTGTTGCCAAGTAAGAGTGTGCGTGTATGTGGATAGATCTAAATCAGGTTACTGATTATACATGTCCCAGGGGGGTCACCTTTCCATGTGGCATAGGCAATAACTGTTATACAGACCTGTGACATGTGTTCAACTGTACCCAGGATATGTCATAACCATGGTTTCACCACAGTGCCATACCCGTTGTGGTCTATGACTGCAAACCATCCTCCTGCTGACACATGTACACCTACAACACAAATGGATAACATTATGGAGACCACAATCACTCAGTGTTACTAACAGCTCTAATGCTTCATGGCTGGACAGCTACACTACCTGACATGTAAGCATTAAACATTACTGCTGACAACATGTTGCACAGCAGTACATTGGTACACTGAAGTACAGTCACTGTGTGAGCAGAAACATATTAGCCTGTCCCTGCATCAGTGTTATGGATAACAGGGATGCGGCACAGGTATCATCATATGCACAGGGTGTATTGTTGGTTTGCCAGAGAACTAGGGTGGACCATATGTTTGACACTATCTATGTGAGTGAGGGGTTTAAATTACTGATTTGGCTGTGGTGATGTAGTGTGTGTAGGTACGGGGTTGCCCTAGGTGCATTTGTATTGTGTGTGGGTATGCATGCACACAGTTCTGTCATGTGGCTGCCCTAATACAGGTGTTTGTTGGACACCTGCAGACCATACCTGGCAGGGTGTGCAGTTCACCGCCTCCGGCCACAGCCACGAGAACTGTGCCTGCCAGGGTTTCCACGGGCATGTCCAGGTATAAGCCTTGATATGCTACTCTCTCCTGATGATGACATATGTCTGCTGGAACCAGGTCCCACCTGGGACTGGCCAGGGCCACATGCATGTGGCCTGCTTTGGTGTGGTGTGGACAGCACCCCCCTGCAGTTCTGGGGCTGGTACGGCCACTACAGAAGCACCTTGGTGTCCCTTACACATCAATGTTGACTGCCAACTGTTGGAGTTGGCCTACATCAATGCAGCCATCGCCCCACTCTCACCACATGTGCGAGCACAGACAATCCACGGTCGATGAGGCCCACCATCTTACCAACCTTCTATCCATAACCTTGGTATAATCATGGAGGCACCTGCAAGTTCTTGGAAGTTGTCACTTACAGATGAGAGAGCAGCCCTCTGCAGCCTCATACCTTGTCTGATGTACAGTTCCATACATGCCTGTACCCCCATGACAGTCTGAAACAAGCGTCTGGTGGTACCAGTTGTGGCAGGGGCATGATGACCAGTGGACCTCCCACGAGCACCCCGCTACATCTGCCTATGGCCAATGTGGTGCCCTGCCAGACATCTGGTTATGCCTGCTGTATTCAGACACAGCAGGCATAGATACCACACTCTCCTGTGCACTGTCACCAACCGCCAACTGTCCCGCTGCTATGGCCACTGGTGATGGGGTATCTATAGGTACAGTGACTGTGTGCGGAGTTGGGATGGCTAACAGGAGGATGTCAAAAGATGGCGCAGTTTTGGCCACTGACAACCCCGCCTGTGTCTCAATAGTCCTATCATCATTTTCAGTATCTGTATGGACACCAACATCAGATTACATGCAGGAGGGACCCTGACCCACCTTGCCACCTGTGAGGGGAAAACAAGAAACGCACATTAAGAACTATATGACATTTCATAAAAGTACACACATACACACACACACACACACACACACACACACACACACACACACACACACACACACACACACACACACACACTGAAATTCCACCATAATACCTATCTGTCCAGGAGTTTACAGACTGTCCCAAGTTTATTCACATAAGTTCCTCATACTGCATCACACTTGGTAACATACACTCATTAATACCACTCATTAACGTATCATTATTCTAAATGCCTAGACAAGTGATCAGAACACATGACCTATTACTCCATTAACTCTTTGATTTGATTGGAGTAGGTTTTACAAGGCCTCACTGCTGTCATCCAGTGTTCATCGTTGGTATCTCTGGACAAAGTGAGCATGGCCCCATGTGTTAGGGGCTACTATGTTTGCTCTATAATGTCATGCACTGGAGTGTCATATGTAACTATTGCTCAGTAGATGCAAGATCTGCTGCTCAATCAGCTTATTATGTGGACAACAGTAATATATGGATACAAACCATGGTGTTGTCTAGTAATTCCCCAATGCATCTGTAGTGCTACATAAGTGGGTAGTCATTCACCCTTCTGCTGCTTGCAATTTTAATGGTATAGCTGGTGTCTAGTGTCCCTCCAAATGCATGTTCCATGCTACAGACCTTATTATACTATCAGCTGTCCTGAGATTACATATCAGACAAGTATTCCTGGTGTCTCATGCGTCAGTCCACGTCCATTGTACAGCACAATTCCAAAGGGAAGTACTGACATATAAACACCCCACAATCACACATGTGCATACATGGACACCCACACAAACACAAACACATCCAACATGCATCAACCCCCTCCACTCCACCAGATTGCACTGACAGACAAAATAACTCCCCCACCCACACACACACATACAGGTGAGGTTGCATATGGATAGTACACACAGACCTCCTATTACCCATCTGTCAACATGCATAACATATGGTACTCAACAGCATGCAGTGCAGCTATAGTCAATCCATGCTATCAACAGTATACATGTGTGTGATGCATGGCCTGTGTTAGTAAGTGATGGCCCTTTCCCTGGAAAACACTGCACCCATATACACAGTATTGTTGTGCACCTGTTCAGCACCCTGCCATGCACAGTGCACCATACCTCGCAGGTGTACACACCATTGCTGAATGTGTATTACTGTGTCAGTTATGTCTGCTCTAATGTTCATAGCCCTTATGTGTTTGTCCAACACATACCTGAGATGATATGTGGACAGATGTCATTTGTAAATACCTGATGTCTGATTTACAAATCTCACCATTAGTGGTGCATGTATGGCCAATACAATACTACTACACTGACAACAGTCAAACCTTTCCATGGCTATGGGGAGTGTACAAACCCTTATTGATATGGCACCCTCTTCCTTGATTGCCATGGGACCACATCACTGCATATGTTAACATTACATGAGCCTGATATGTGACATATGTCCTGTGCATTCAAATGCAGTGTCTAACAGATGTGTTAGTTGTGCTGATGTTGACCTTGATGCATACACTTTGTGGGTGCATTTGTGTACATGCCCATATCATGATGGTTTGTTGCAGCTACTGTTATGTGTACTACAGCAGTCACTATTCCTGGCAAGGGTATACTAGCATGGGCCATCTGCATTTGCCAGTATATGGTCAGTCTGCCCTACACATGTCCCCCAACTCTGCATGATTGCACGTTCAACTTATGTGCACATCCCTTGGATTCACACACTGCCCCCACTTTTGCAGTGGAGTCAGGGTTACATCTGCCACAGTTCCTGAACCTGACTGTGTGCAGATGCAGCTATTCATAGCATCCTTAGGATCCCTGCTGCAGTGCACTGGTGTGTCATGATGACCCCCCCACCGTTAGCCTTTTTGCAGATGCTTGACAACTATGGCCTACACATGTGTGTCAGTTTGCAGTGTCCCACACACTGAACAGCACATGTCACAGCCTAGTCCCAGCTAATGAATGGTAAACATACTGGTGTACACTGGCACCAGAACAGTACAGATGGGGATTGTGAGAATGAAGTGGGGTGAGGCGTTGTTTGTGCAGCACATGTATCTTACATTATACTGTCTGTAGGTTTCCAATGTGGTCATGGTACACCAGTACACATTGCAATGTATGACTGTTGGAAAACACTTCTGTTATGCATACACTACCTGTAGAGAGTTCTAACTGATGTTTCATGTGTTAAATCATCACATCTGATTAGCCTAACCCATAGGCCACAAGCTTGCAGTGTCCAGGCAATTGCTGACATGGGTACTGTGCAGCCAGTACTTGTTGGACATTCTTGCAACCCCCTCAGTCTTGTGGCATGTTACTGGGCAACCCACATGACCAGTTTGCTACATGTGACATCATTTGTCTTGGATGGCCATCTGTTTATTTCCTACAACATTCCTGTCCCATACATACATCCTTCCCACATAAATGACTGTCTGCACTGTTTGCCATGGCATATGCAATGGTGAGGTATGGCTACATGTCCAGCTCATGGGTGCTACCTGTTGCGTATGGGACCCACACCATCTCATGTAAGATGTGTGCAAGCCACACCTGCCTCTGTTGCAAGTAAGTGTGCACATTTGATGGCCAAACGTCTTGGACAGCAGACCAATGCATGGTGTGACATTGGGGATATGTACTTGCTGAAAGGTGCATTTACATGACAAATGCATGCAGTCAGTACCTCAACAGCTGCTTCCACTATATTTTATCTGGAGTGTGTGCACACATATGATTCCAGTGTTTGTGAAGGTATGCATTCCCCATATTTGCTGCCCTAACCTATGATTCTGTATTACACACTTATTGCTCATGTTGGGACCACATTGCAGGTTTTAATGGTTGTGGACCACAGTATTATGTTATGCCATAGTGTAGATCTGTAATAATTTCCATTGTAATACTGGTATAGACACTGTTGTAGCACTGTATACGAGTGATGTTTCATACATGTCCCTATTGTAGGCCATGTGTCTCACCATTATGTTCATCCCTGTGGACACATTTCACAATGACAGGATGTTAGTTATATTGCAGGTGTCTGACATACCCTTCAGATACACCCTCATGGTTACCTCTGTGATGCACTGCAGTTAACAGCAACAATACGTGAACATGTGTGGCATGCATTATGGGTAGATGTGTACATGGAATATACCATAGCCATTACATGACCGGTGTATTGGCAAGTATGAACATAAACCATACTCACCAGCTACAGGTTGCTGCCTCGGTGGTATGCCAGAGAGACCTACATAAGTGTGTGTGAGAGATGTGATGTCAGTAGCCACAGCTGTGGCATTGTTACATTGTGGGTGCAGCATTACAGTGCATCAACAGTACAAGTCCACAATACTACAGCTTATGCACATCTGTTTATTACTACTATGCAGCAACATACTATATATATGATATCTCACAAATGCATTATCTACCTGTACAGATGCATATGCAACAGTGGTCTACTGATGTGCCCTGTGGCCTTACCTTCACACTCCTCAGCCAGTGTGTAGGTAGCACCCACCTCCACTATGGTTTCCGCCAGTTGTTGCATGTGCGTGTGGGCAGATGCCACAAGGCTGGTGAGGAGCTCCTCAACACGTATCAGAGGGGGATGGATGGCATGACCCCCCCCCCCGTTGTGAGGTGATCCCCCGGGACTCAGCAGCACAATGACAGACATTGCGAAGCAGGTCTCTGAAATAATGCCGGACCTGCTCATAAATGCAGTTATGCAGGTTGACATCATTTACCCTATGGACTAGATCATTCCACAGGGTGGTCCGCTCCTGCTGCTCATGGGCTGTCCTGCAAAGAGCACCTGGTAGTGCTCTACCAAGTGGTTGGCAATGATCTCAGTTTTGTCTGCTGAATAAACCATTAACTGGCCATGTGACATCTTGCCTGAAAGACATAAAAAAGGAAATAGGTCTGAGCAACTCATACAGCAAGGTTACCATAGTTCCTAATACACATGTCTGTCTCCTCCCACCATATCTGCAATGACAAACTGTTCACACAACTCAGTAGGTATGGCTACAGCTTACCTACCATTGGGACATATATTGTGTTGTACCACGCTTTGTGCTATGTGTTTGTAGCCATGTTTCCTGTGGGGAGACTATCATTCCTGGCGTGTTATGGACAATGTCACCTGCATGCCATTGTAAGTGCCACTATGGTTCCATATATGCATGTGGACTGTTCGCTATGTGTTTGCTGCACATATGTTGTTTTGTGTTATTGGGGATATCTATGCATGCTGTTGGACATGATCTGGGATTGTGTGGACTATTACTCCACACATATGTTAACAGTGACACAATAGCATGTTTAGGGAACTGTTGCCAGCAGAACCACCTCTCCCACCACATCTGGCCATGTTAACAGGCCACATCACATGTGGAACCCACCCTGGCATCTAATGGTCCATCTCTACCTTCAGGTGGAACCACCTCAGGGGATGGTGTACCCCCCGGGGGCACACACAGGCATGATCCTGTCACCTGAGGTCAGATCCAGGGTCTGTTGCATAGGAAGCTCCACAGAGACTTGTGGGATGTGCTACAACACCTTCAGGGCTGTGAAGCTGCTGTTCTGACTAGCAATGTGTGGGGGCCTTGTTCCCATTGTTTCCATATGGGGGCACATGGGACTTCCACATCGCATACCACACCCACCATCCGGAGTGTTTACCCACCACATGTGCCATATACCACCCCTGTAGGCTGTCGTGTGTGTGTGTGTGTGTATATATATATATATATATATATATATATATATATATATACACACACACACACACACACACACACACACACACACACACACACACACACACACATATATATATATATATATATATATATATATATATATATATATATATATATATATATATATATATATATATATATGAGGTACATTCAGACATCAGGTCCACAATCTATAACTCTCCTTCCTGCACAGCTGCACTGTTCTGCCTTGCTACAACACAGACAGATGCCACGTATGGACACAGCCTAACATTGGGGGCTATACATAGGGACAGATTGCAGGTAAGCCTATTACACACCTATGGCATTTCAGCGTGCTACATTACATGTTATCTTGAGTGTCCTGCAAATGATGAGCTCTGGGAACCCATGTGTCCATCATTACGGCATTACTTCCACCACCAGCTTTTGGCCACAGTAATATACATGCTTCCCATTACACAGCACATACTATGATGGCTTACATCTTGCCAGTCAGTGCTGCTCTGCACAGTTGACGGGCATGGCCCACTACACACAGGGACAGAAACTATTGTCCATAGTAGTTGTTCAGCTGAACATCATTACAACAACACCTTATGGCACATATATATCATTCCACATCATCTATCCCATTATTATAGACCAAGTACTGCAGTCAGATACATGCATATATACTTCACATACCTGATGTGGGAATTAGGTCTGTTCTGGATAGTTTCCTTGTAGTTTTTTTCTCTCTTTTGCGTTGGCCTTTAGCCTGCTTTCTTTCTTAGTTTGTTTGTTCATTTGCTTGTTTAACTTTCACTTTCATTTTCACTTTCTCTCTCTCTCTCTCTCTCTCTCTCTCTCCAGTAAATGGATTGAGCTGCTTTGAATAGATTGCAGCATGGCTTTTGTAAGTGATGCACATGATCAGGTGATGGCCTCTGCATCAGTCAGTGTCCTCCACTTGCTACCTGCATGCAGCGTGCTGTGTAGTACTTCCAATTACCACTGTCATGGCAATCCACTACTAAAAATCCATACATCATGTGGGCATCTCCCTTTACCTTTCCTGCATGATGGACATCCTTCCTGTGTGTGGGCAGCAGTGTTACAGACAGCAGGTAGCAATACCTCTTACAAGAGAACTTGCAGACTTAGGCCAGCTACATATTTGTATAAGGGTTACAGAACTACAGGCAGAGTGTGAGTAGTGCTGTTATATGCATTGTATAGCACCAGTGTTACAGGGTTTGTGTGTGCATACTAGTTTAACATGGAATGCAGTCTGTCTGCATAGCTCTCAACTGTGGGTATATCCACATGATGGCCACAGGTGTGCCTGTTATGTTTTATCTGTCCACCACACAGATCATGTGTCTGATATATCACTGGCAGTGTATGTGTTGAGTGCTATCAGTACATGGTTACATCCATTTGTGTTTCTGACTTCATATTCCTGACTAAGGGTATGTTGTAGACTATCCTGTAACACCAGCAACTTGCTCAGTGTATGACAGCACTATTTCACATATGGGCCTGTGTTCCAGCCTCTGTCCTCCACCTACATACCAGGCTTTGACCATATGACATGCAGTCAGGGATTGTTATGTAGTGGCCTGTGATTATATCATGCTGCCATTCCTGCCATCATTCCAGTGCTGTTGTGGCACTCATACATATTGTGGGGTTGGGTTCATATATATGTGGGCTTCATCTGCACAAACCATGTAAGCCCTTCTGTAGTCCAGAGGTCAGTGCATGTAACAGTGTTATATGCCCCAGTAAGTCAGTCTATGGGGGGGTATGAGCCATAAATAACCTAGGGTGTTACAACATGTGAGGGATATCAGGAGTAAGCTGCCTTTAGGTATATGGATGTACATTACCATACATTTCACCTTGGGAAAATGGTGGCCTACTGCTTACTGCCATACAGACTGTTCTGTTTGTCGGTGTGATTGTGATGGTTTCAGTTATGCCTTATGTAACAGATACATCCCATTGTGTCAACTGAAGTCTTTTCCCGCTAGGCATTGTGTACAGAGGGTAGTTAGAGGCTGATGGCCTATACATCTGCATTACTTATTGTTGATCGATTGTGATCCTGTGGTCCAGTCTGTCTTTACTGTTGTACTACTTGAAGGCCTTGGCCAGGACAGCAACATATGCTATGCTTTCAGATTACTGTATTAAATTATCTGTTTGAGAGTAGCGTTAATCTGTTTGTATGTATTTCAAAGTCTAAACAGCTATATGACATGGCATATACAACTGTAATAGTACACAAATAAAACTTTATTATGTATGCAAACATGTGTGTGGTGTTGTATCCTTTGACCTCTCTGTGGGTATATGTTTCAGGCAACAATTGTCTTTTGTATGGGTGACTCATACACTGTCCATTTGGTAAAGTGGCAACTGTAGAAATACTGGCTGTTCAGTATGGTGTGCACCCTCTAAATATGTATCTTCCTATACATACCTCTGTGTGTGTATGTGTAGTTACATATATATCTATATATATATATGTATCTGCATATATATGTGTGTGTGTGTATATGTATCTTTGCAATGTTTATTGCTTCCACATTGTACATTCCCTATGGTAGCCAGATTGTACTGCATGATATGTTATTGATACCAGCCTGACATACAGGTGGGATGGATTAATGTTAACGTCTTGTGCCCATGTTGTGCCGGGTCCTGGGTATGGGACTTGCAACAGTTGGTATTGTATAACAGGGCAGATCTGTTTGGTTGTGGGGAAGGGGGTGATATTAATATGTACAAGACGTATTTAGCTTGGGCCCCCTCAACTCTATTAATGGTGCTTGTGGTCATATATGTATATGTTATGTTCTCTTTTTTATCTATCTAGATATATATATATATATATATATATATATATATATATATATATATATATATATATATATATATATATATATATATATATATATATACTTATATAGATGTATTGCTATTCTTCTTCTTCTTCTTTCATCTGCTCCCGTTAGGGGTCACCACAGCGGATCAACTGTTTCCATTTCTTCCTATCCTCTGCATCTTGCTCTGTCACACCAGCCATCTGCATGTCATCTCTCACCACATCCATAAACCTTATCTTAGGACTTCCTTTTTTCCTGTTACCTGGCAGCTTCATCCTTAGCATCTTTTTCCCAATATACTCTACATCCCTCCTCAGCACATGCCCAAACCAACGTAATCTTGCCTCTCTGGCTTTGTCTCCAAACCTTCCAACCTGAGCTGACCCTCTAATATACTTATTCCTATTCCTGTCCATCCTCATCACACCCAGTGCAAATCTTAACATCTTCAACACTGCCACGTCAACCTCTGACTCCTGCCTTTTTGTCAATGCCACTGTCTCCAACCCATATAACATAGCTGGTCTCACTACCCTCTTGTAGACCTTCCCTTCCACTCTTACTGGTACTCGTCTGTCACAAATCACTCCTGACACTCTTCTCCACCCACTCCATCCTGCCTGTACTCTCTTCTTCACCTCTCTTTCACACTCACCATTACTCTGAACTGTTGATCTCAAGTATTTAAACTCATCCACTTTCGCCACCTCTACTCCCTGCATCCTCACCATTCCTCTGTCCTCCCTCTCATTCACACACACCTATTCTATCTTAGTCCTGCTGACCTTCATTCCTCTTCTCTCTAGAGCATATCTCCACCTCTCCAGTGTCTCCTCCATCTGTTCACTACAGATCACAATGTCATCTGCAATCATCATAGTCCACGGGGACTCCTGTCTGATCTAGTCTGTCAACCTGTCCATCACCATTGAAAATAAGAAAGGGCTCAGAGCTGATCCTTGATGTAATCCCACCTCCACCTTAAACGCATCCATCACTCCCACCACAGACCTCACCACTGTCAAACTACCCTCGTACATATCCTGTACCACTCTTACATACTTCTCTGACAATCCTGACTTCCTCATACAATACCACATCTCCTCTGTAGGCACCCTGTCATATGCTTTCTCTAAGTTCACAAAGACACAATGCAACTCCTTCTGACCTTCTCTGTACTTCTCCATCAACACTCTCAGAGCAAGCATCACATCTGTAGTGCTCTTTCCTGTCATGAAACCATACTGCTGATCACTAATCATCACCTCCCTTCTTAACCTATCTTCCACTACTCTTTCCCATAATTTCATGATGTGACTGATCAATTTAATCCCTCTGTAGTTACTACAGCTCTGCACATCACCGTTATTCTTAAAAATCGGTAGCAAAACACTTTTTCTCCCTTCCTCAGTCATCCTCTCACTTTCCAAGATTTCATTAAACAATCCAGTTAAAAACTCCACTGCCATTTCACCTAAACACCTCCATGCTTCCACAGGCATGTCATCTGCACCAACAGCCTTTCCATTCTTCATCCTCTTCATAGCTATCCTTACTTCCTCCTTGCTAATCCACTGCACTTCATGATTCACTATCCGCACATCATCCAACCTTCTCTCCCTCTCATTCTCTTCATTCATCAGCAACTCAAAGTACTCTTTCCATCTGCTCAACACACTCTCATTGCTTGTGAGTACATTTCCCTCATTATCCTTTATCACCCTTATCTGCTGCACATCTTTAATAGCTCTGTCCCTCTGTCTAGCCTTAGTTAGTGTCCAACCTTTCATACAACTCTTCATATGCCTTATCCTTAGCCTAGCCTTCGACACCTCTCTCTTTGCCCTGCACCTCATCTCCTTATACTCTTGTCTACTTTCTTCATCTCTCTGACAATCCCACTTCTTCTTTGCCAACCTCTTTCTCTGTATACTCTCCTGTACTTCTTCATTTCACCACCAGGTCTCCTTGTCCTCCTTCCTCTTTCCAGATGTCACACCAAGCACCTTTCTAGGCATCTCTCTTACTAGCTCTGCTGTAGTTACCCAGCTATTTGGTAACTCTTCGCTGCCACCCAGTGCCTGTCTTAACTCTTCCCTGAACTCCACCTCACAATTATCCTTTTTCAATTTCCACCATTTGATCCTTGGTGCTGCCCTCACACTCATCCTCCTCTTCTTGATCACCAGTGTCATCCTACAAACCACCATCCTATGCTGCCTAACTACACTTTCCTCTGCCACCACTTTACAGTCTCTGTTGAAATATATATATATATATATATATATATATAGATAGATATAGATATATATATTTATATTTAGATATAAATGTATATACACACACACATACATCTACATGTTTAGATACATTTCTAGTACTGTTGAATGACTGCGCTGGATGATATGTTTGTGAAAACACCAGGGTCATGTATGTCAGACATGGCTTAGTGGTAAATCGCTTTGGCTATAGTGTTTAGGGTCCTGGGTTTGAGCCTTGCAGAGGTTGTTTATTTGGTTGCTGGGCAAAACAAGGGCCGTTGGATACAGAGTGATTAAGGCAGTTGTAAGCTGATTTGCATGGGTTTGCACGAAGGTAAGCACTGCTGACATCTGGTTACAGTTTCTTATACTGATTTAACTTCTCAATTGCTTAACTTGTGTAGGCATTGCTTACTCCCGCACAAACAAGCTTAAACCTGCTTACTGCTGCTTAAAAGTGCTTACTGCTGCTTACCCCCATGCTAATTTCTTTAAAATAAATGAAAATGGGTTGATAGGAAATTGGTGAAAAAAGGGCACAAAGAGGGAAAGACAGTAGGGAAAATAGCTAGGAATGTGTAGGACGGGTGTAGGGAAGGTCCATACCTGTCCATTTCTTCTACAGTAACAGTTGTGCATATACACTGAATTTGGAGATAGATTTGAATACTCAAACCCCTGAGAGAGGGGTGAGGACAACAATAATATGCTGTGAAGCCAGTTAGACCAGATTATATGTGTCCAGTGGACACATGTGTGAAATGGACAGCTATGTATGGTGCAAGATTTTTTTTTTAGGAACAGATTGCCCTTTTTTTTACGTGAGAGTGGGATGTTGGGGAGGTATAGTAGGTATATTTGGGGAGATAGGTTGGGTAGGTTAAAAGACAAGACAGTAAAGATGCATACAGGGGTGATGTATGACACGTGGGGGTAAATCCCTTGATGGGGTGGGGTGTTTGGAAATCAGAAGCCCATGAGCCCCCTAGTGGAAACAGTGGGGACTGATGTCCCCACCCATGGGCAGTCACCACTGCACCTTCACAGCCCCAAAGCTGGCTGTTCTGGGGGCTGATTACGAGGGCCAGGCTGACCCTCTAGTTGTGACATGTGACCCTCAAGCTGGCATAGCAGATCTCCAAACTCCATGTGGAGCTCACTACGCACCATGCCCCAGACCTGGCGATGGGTGACAGTGTCCTGTCTGCGCCCGCTCCCTGGAGGGCAAGGCCCATCCGGTGAGTTGGTTCTACCCAAAGGTGGTGCAGGACCAACAGATGAGGAGGTCCCAGGCTGGACCCCAGACATGCTGGTTCCCGGTACCATTGCCGGCTGAGCTTGGGCAGGTGGGTCTGCCGAGACTGGCTTTCCCAAACATGCTATGGTGTTTCAATTTTACAACGTATGTGGGTTAGCAATAGTCAACACATTCCAGGATTAGGTATAACAGTATGCATAGATCTTCCCATTAACCCAAAACACTAGATATGGAACAGTTGCATAGCATACAGAAAACATTCATATATGGAACCACAGTGGCCATTACAACAGCATGCAGGTATACTGATGGCAGCATGCCACCAATGTGGGAGTATGTCAACATGGCACAAGCATAGAAACAAATTTAAATATTTATCAAACAATAGGACAAATGTCCCAACAGTCGATTTAATGCAGCACATACCGATTGAGTTGTGTATTTAGTTTATTGTTGCAGATGTCAATTAACAACTAGTATATTCCTGTAGTTCTCATTACTTTCCTAGTCAGTGCTGTGATCTGTACCTTACAGGTTTTAGTACACTACCCTATGGCCATAGTTTGAATGGTGGTATGGATGTAGACAACTATATATATGAACTGAGTTTTACCTGCAGTATACACCTCTTACCTGGTATACCTGTGGAGGTTTTGTTTGAAAACACTACCTGTTTCTACACATATTCCCATATTCCAGGTTGATGTTATGCACATACCTGTCCATCTCTTATTGCACACACTCTGGGCATGTCTTGACCACATGCAGGTGAACGGGGACATATTTTAACTATTGTTCTCTTAAATCTTTGCTGAATTGTACGACAGTTTTGTTTTCATTGACATTTGCCAAATATGTGCAGACCTGACAGTCAGTTATAAGACATGTAATGCTGCCTACATGTTAGAGATTAGCATACTAATATGCCAGGGGGACAAGGTAACAGCCGGAAGATATGAGCCGATTAACTGGACATTCTGGACAATTCTATACACTTGTGGGGTATGATTCTGCATACAGCTTACTACCACTCACAGGATTCGAACCATGGTTGTGTCTGCTAAAAATACAACAGTTCACATCTCAGTTGAGTGTGCTATTTGGATTATGTTGTCTGTCTTTTCACTGTTCTCTGTCTATGTCTCTCTCAGTTGTACTATATGACATCTTGGGATTACAACAGTCATATACAGAGATTCCTACACATTTTATTTATCTAGCACAGTGTGGGTAACATTGCTTAATACAACAGTACTATTAATGGCTTGCAACTCTACATCACCATATGATACCAGAACAGGGGTGTAGCTAGGATTTTCAAATTTGTACTCACAGCTCTCAAACTGCTACCCCCTCCCCAGCCAAGCTACGGCCATTCTCGTAATTCACGGTTCACTCTTTTAGTGTAGATGAAGAGGCATTCGCTGTAATGCCTCTTCAGTAATATAATATAGATTCACTCAAACTCGGGTCCTTGAATTGAAAATGAACCTGAAAGTCAGTTCTTTGAAAAATGCAGCATGGTAGTTGGGGTAGAGGATTCATGCTTTTGTTTTCTGTAACTAAGGTACAGGTTTTGAGCTTGAGTAAATTACTAACCACCTGGCTACCCCTAACTAGGGTGTTTCATTCACACACACACCCCTACCTACCTCTTAGTGCAAGAAATATGGACAAAGCCTAAAATAAACAGGGACAGATATTAAATAATGCTCGCGTGAACTTAGAAAGTTGCTAGAATAACAGGATTTGTGCTAGTATGAGAAAGTTGCTAGAATAACAGGATTTGTGCTAGCATGAATTTTTCTAAAGGACATGAAGTCTGAAACTCAAATGTCTGTCATTATTTAGCAACTTCAGCCTTCAATGATTTTCGAGAAAATCACAAAATTTATGAGGAACAGACAAAAAAATATGAGGCGAAAATCTGGACATTCTGCAAAATTTGGACAGTTGAGAGGTATGCTACCTACCTACCACACACACACACACACACACACACACACACACACACACACACACACACACACACACACACACACACACACACACACACCTCTCAACCTCTTAGAGCAACAAACTCATAAATAAAACTGAGGCAAAGGCCAAAAAATAAGGACATTTTTTTTAAATATTGCCCTTATAAATTTAGAAAGATAATAGAATAGTAGTAGGTCTTGCATTAGTACGAATTTTCTCAAAGGTATGAAATCTGAAACTCAAATGTCTGCCATTATTTTCTAACTTCAGTCTTTAATGATTTGCCACTAATTTGCCAGAAAACTGCAATTTTATGAAAAACTGACCAAAAATGTGATGCAAAAATATAAAATTGCCAGACAATACAGCTGGGAACCTGTCAAAGAAGGGACACCATTTTAATATGAGCACAGTTAACTTGAGCAGCTGACAAAATTAGAGAATCTACATGCATTTCTGAAATAAAAGTAATGTATAACTCTGATCATTACAGTTATTTATAAAAGTAAACCCTCCACGTTTTCTTCCAAAATTGCTATTTTGCGGAGAGACTATTAGGGGGAGAGCAACATTTTGAGCCAAAATTGGGGACAGTTGAGAGGTTTGGATATTCCTAATTCTATAAAGCAATTTATTTGCACATACCTCTCAGCCTCTTAATGCAGGAAATCTGGACAAGGCCAAATATATTGGGGGAACATACAAACAATACTAAAAATTGATCTTGTATAAACTTAAGACAGTTGATAGAATATCAGATCTTGCTTTAGCATGCATTTTTCTGAAGATTATGATGTCTGAAACTTAACGTCGGTCATTATTTAGTGACTTCATTCCTAAATGAGTTGCCAGAAAAGTTTTATTTTGCATTTTACAGCATGAACACCAATAAATATCTGCTAAACAAAGCAATGCAGTCTCACAATGAAACTGGACTTAGAATTAAAACTTCTCTGCCCTTGAAACTCACATTCATTGAAGCAGCATTGAAACCCACATTCAAAGAAAATACATTTTGCCAGTGGCAAATAAAGATGAACTTTGGGCTGTTTTCAAATCATAGGCCCCTTGCACATGAAACATACACATGCTCTTTGATACACCTTCCTGACTGTATTAAATTATATTCCTTGTACAATACAGTATAGTTATTAGAGAGCGTTTTAAATTTATTGTTTTGAACATTTTTCCAGTAAACAATGAAACAAAATGCATGCACCAATAATGACAAAACATCCCAATTCATAACATTTCCATCATAAAAGTCTACTCAAACTTCTACAGTCCACCAGTATCAGTAAATATGCTCAATCTCTGAACTAGTAAAAGCCATCTACATAATTCCACATTAAAAAAATCTGTAACTAATGAAGAGGCTGCTGCTAGCAAACAACTTTATATTTCATGGTTTCATCTACAAATAAAGTGCATGTTGCCCTTGAGGAATAAATTGCCTATGTTGCATTAAAAACAATGATACGCTAGTAATATTGCAATAGGGAATGGATGGCAAACTGATAACAGGTTCATAGTTACTACTAGATATCTTCGCCAAAACAGACTACAGCATCCACCCCCCTTTACAACACAGTACAGTATCAGCAATGCATTTATTTACTGTGGGAGAAGAACTACAGCCTTCTGCATCAAAAGCCAAAGTTGTGCTATTAACAGTACAAGCAGACTCTTTAGTTCCCCCTGCAGCTCTCAGCTCCTTGTAAAATGTCGACACTCAGCTGTATCTCTAAACTTTGCAGCACAAGAAATCTGGAAAAAGCTAACATTTATTGGTGGGGGGGGGGGCAGAAGCCCAAAAACCAGGGACACATTTTAAACATTGCTTGTATAATTTTGGAAAGTTACTAAAATAAAATGCTGTGTTATCACCATGCATGTCTTGAACTCAGAACCATACGCACTACAGTCAGAGCAACATACCACTATGCTAAATCAGCAGTTTGAAAATAGGAAGACAAACTTAATGGCTATCATTTAGATAGCTCTCAACCTCTTAGCACAAAAAACCTGGACAAACAAAGTCAATAATGAGGGAATACAAATTCAGTTCTCACTTCACACCTTAGCACAAAAAACCTGGACACACAACAAAAACAATAATGGGGGAAATACAACTTCAGTTCTCAGTTCTCACTTTTCACCATAACTAACAACCATTAGAAAATCAAATCTGAACAAAGCTCAGAAATGGTGGTGGTTAGGGACTTTAGGCTCTTCTTACCCTGAAGCAAAGTTACAGGGTTTGAGCATGAACACTTATAGCCAGCAGGTGTATTATGTTGGGGCATTTACACACACACACACCTCTTTCCAAAAAGGTGGGTAAATGATTCTTTCTACATCTTTTTGCCCGCATGGCTGCCAACCATCAGACCACCCACACTGAACTTAAATGCATCCTTTCCTTAGAAGTGAGAGTCATATCCATTAGGGTGGGAGCCACCAGTGAAGTGGCATCATTCAGATAGACTTCAGGGTTTCTTGTGCCCTTGCTGGCATACCAGGTATAGGGAAGGTTTTATCCAAACTATGATCTGCCACAGATGGATGGACATGTCACCATGTGGTTCACAATGCCTACCTGTAACACAAATACATGTACCTGTACACTTATTCAATGAAGGCTGCTGCCAGCTGTCAGTTTGATGAACCACATGCCTACCTTGCAGGTCATTGTTCCATCCCTTCCTCTGAAGGACCACTTTACCATGTGACTTACTTCACTCCTCTTTCTCAACTTAGGCATTCCCATCCTTCCTGTCAGCTCCATCATGCACCTTGGTTACCTACATTGCATTTAGGGTTTTAGCTCTCTATGCTAGTGGGCTGGCTACAATTAGGGTTTTATCTCTCTATGCTAGTGGGCTGGCAAGAAAGAGGGTTAGATGGTAAGGTTACAGTAGCAACACCCTCTATAGCAACACTGCCAACAAGCTAGATTACCCAAGACAAAACCAAACACATATTTTTTTTTCATAACTTAAGCCATGATTTAAGTAGTAAGCTCTGAACAGTCACTATTCAATAG
This sequence comes from Protopterus annectens, assembly GCF_019279795.1. Lineage (NCBI taxonomy): Eukaryota > Metazoa > Chordata > Ceratodontiformes > Protopteridae > Protopterus > Protopterus annectens. The sequence continues at coordinate 29,656,074 of NC_056736.1, read as the reverse complement.
TCAAATAAACAATAGTCATTACACAAGATTCAATATACATGCATTTAAGCTCATAAATTAATTACTAGCCAAAGTATTTAAAACTGAATAATAAAGTTGTTTACTTGAAATAAATTAACATATTTAATATGCAAACTGGAATAAGCTTCTACAAGAAAGTTCATCTAAATGTTAGATGACAGACAGCAAACACTATCATCTAATCTAGATCCTAACTAATTTTAGGTAAAGATATGTCATGCTACTATAGAACTTGCAAACGTTTTACAGGTAGTTGTGCCTTTTTGGGTATCTTCCATCAAGAAAATCCAGCAAATCCCTCACTCTCAGTCACTCTCTGTCTCTCTCTCTCTCTCTACTCTCTCACATAGCGCGCACACACACACACACACACACACACACACACACACCTCTCTTACCTGATAATCAGTTTGCGATTACCTTCCATGCACTACATCTTCAGATTTCCTGCTCGTAGCGATAATCGATTTGCAATTGTCTTCCTGCACATTTCCCGCTCGCCGCCAGCCGGACATGACGCAAACTCACTTCCGACTGGCTGGTATGCTCCTTAAAGGAGCCAACACTGTTTTAAAAAAGAAAAAAATATGTACTTACTTTTTTTTTTAAAAAAGCTACCCCCTCTTCTAAAGAAGTTGTACTGAAATCAGTACAGTGCGTATGCCTCCCGACGTCCCTGTACCAGAGTAAACACATGCAGTCCCGCAGTTAGACCTTTATTGTCAGGCTATTATGCTTTTATTTGCATACCACCTATATGAGACTCTTCCTGCCATATTCTCTGGTGTATGCAGTACATGCCTTAAACAATACAGGTTTTATACATGCAATTAACATATTATTACTTTCAGATTTATTTCCTAGGACAGTACATGCAAGAGTATTACTAACCTGCCTCGAGTGGCAACTACTGCAATCTATAGACATGGGCTTCCTGGTTTGCAGCCTGCTCATCTGCCACTGTGAAAGACATAAGAGGAATATTTAGTCATACCTATCCATAATATACATGAGCTGGCAATTATTAAACAGGTAGTGGACTGAAACTTAAACATGGCTGGGACATCCCCTGTCCTCCTAGCCTCTTGGATCCACTGATCCAAGAGATCCCCCTTTCTCCGTTTCAGGTCGGCATAGTGATGCCTGACCTGCTCACCAGTTCGGGGTATGCCAGTGGCGCTGGCGAGCTCACGGAAGAGACAGTCCCAGGCTTCCGCTTTGTACTGGGAACCCTGGTACTGGACCTGCAGCATTCTCTGGTCATGGTTATTCACAAGGAGTCCTGCCATGACTCTGGACTCCTTGATACCCCAGTGCTGCACCGAGAAGCTCACATCCTCACCAATACCAGTCATAGTGCCTACAGGAGGAAGCTGCAACCAGTAATGAGATGTATTCCCACCTGTTGGGTTTAAATAGAGCCAATTTCCCACACTTTGCTGTGATTGGACAGTTTTGAAAATGCTAAGCTATGGGCAAACCTGCTTACCTAAGGTTGGCATTGCTTAAAGGGGTATACCATTGAGCAGACTGAGTTAGCTGGCCTACACATTGCTTACATCTACTAGGCTGGGCTGTGCAATGCTTAGCATAGCTTAATTTTTAATTTGCATACTATTTGCTGTTTGGCATTGATTTATTATTAATTACATGTTATATATGTGCTTGGTATGCATGATTCATGTGTATGTACACTGTATGGGGTCCTTGTGTTTATTAGGGGATTTCAACACTTTATTACAATGACACCTTACATCTGGCCTTAATTCAGTACTCAAGTGCACATATATATTTTATGTAGTAGGTTATACTACATAAAACTGTATATAGATTCCTTTCACATGTTCAGTTTGATTTCCCCATAGTGAGGATGTGTTTGGTGATACCTCAATCTTAGGTGCTGCTGTGATGGCTTAGTGGTTAACTACTGTGACTGTAATGTACATGGTTCTGGGTTCAAGACCTGCAAAGGTTGTTTATTTTGTTTCTGGCCAGAACAGCGGCTGTTGCATACAGAGTGATTACGGCACTTTTAAGCAATTGTAAGCGGGTTTGCGTGATGGTAAGCAATGCTGACCTTAGCTTCAATATTGCTTAACCTATGTGTGCATTGCTTACCCCCATGCAAACAGGCTTAAACCCACTTACTACTGCTTAAATATGCTTACTCTTGCTTAATAGTGGTTACTCCCACTTATTACTGCAGTAATTTAGATAGTAATGTAAAATGGTACTTGGGAAGGTGGTGGATTTGGAAACTGTACGGATTTATCATTTGTTACACACTGTACCTTCAATTTGTATCCCTGATTCCTGGGTACATATACTGTATGGGGCACTTGTGATTACCTGTGGATTTTACAACATTATGACAACTGCACCTCACATCTTCATTTAATGCAGTACTCCAGTTCACAAATAGATGTTATTTAGTAGGTTATGCAACAAAAAATATTGGTCATAAAGTGATTTGACATGGAAAATGGAATGTAGTGGAGTGGGACTCGAACCAGGAATGACTGCTTGTAAGGTGAATGCTCTGCCCATTACACTATTGCAGTACTGCTTCATTTGCATATATCCTGATTTTTATCCTCTTGTGCCATTTACACTGCATTAAACGTAGCTAAGCGATGGGCAAACCCACACACCTATGGTTAAATTTTAACTGTTTCATAAAAAAAAAAAAAAAAAAAAAAGCTTTTTTATATTTCATATATTAATTACTGCTGGGGGTGTGCAAACATCTATGAGCAGTCTCGCTCATTCTTCTTCCTAACCTGCTGTTCTTGCTTGCAGGGGTGTGTATATTCTGAGATCTCTGCTCTCAGACATGTCCCCTGACACTCGTACATGCTCCATGTCCATTTAGGAGCTCAGGCAGCGCACCTTCATTGATATGCATGGTGCAATGCAATACTGCTCCAAAACGGCCACTGCACGGAAGGATAGTGAATCCAGGGGTTCATCTATTTAATGGTTTTAACTTAAGAACACTGTTAATAGTGCAATAATCATTCAATCCTGGCCAAGCATATGAATATAAGCATAATTGCCAAATTAATTCAGCTTTTTCAAGCTGCAAAGCCCAAGGTCCTCCTTTATCATTTACCTTAATTTGTTGAATTACACAGAATTTAAACTGATGGTTATTGTATTTGTGTACATGTTTAGCCAGCGCATTGGTAAGAACATCTTTTCTAATTGCATACATATGCTCATATATTCTTTCTTTTAAAGTTCTGGTGGTCTTACCAATATAATATGCTGGACACATTTTACACATAGCCACATAAACTACTCTCTTGGAACTACAATTATGCTTACCATGCATTTCATATTTCCTTCCTTTTATCTCAAAAAATTGGCCTTGTTGAATGCAAGTACAATAATTGCACATCCCACACCGATTCATAACCCCTTTACCATTTAAATTTTGTTTGCTACCATTTTCCATTAAATTCTTTAAAATTTTACCTCTCCGTGCTACCATTTTTAATCCATCGCCTAATTTGTTCTTAATTTGTGCATCATCATCAATGACTGTCCTGTTCTTCAGCATAATAGCTTTTATTTCATAGAATGTGTACTGAAAGTTGTTATAAATGCAACTGAACAATCATAATGATCATTATTTGTTCTTAATATCTGCATCCCATTTTATAATTAAGAATAGGTAAAAAATGACCATTCAATCTTTTAAACTTTACCTCGTCGTACAATTCATGAAGCATTTGTTCCGGATATCCTCTTTTTGTGAACATGCCTATAAGCTCTTCACATTTGATCTCAAAATCAGCATCTAGGCTCACCATCCTTGCAGCCTGGACAAGCTGACCTTTTACTACTGCTCTTTTATTAATTGTAGGATGTGCACTGGTAAAGTGCAAAAACGAGTTTGAATAAGTTGGTTTTCTGTGAATTCTCACTTTAAAGTCTATTGTTGATCCTATCCTTACTTAAATTCACATCCAAATAATTAATTTCTTGGTCAGTAACCTCATATGTGAATTGTACATAGGCTGTTGTCCCATAAATATAAACCAAGAAATTATGAAGAGCCTGCTCGTCACCCTTCCATAAAATGAAAATATCATCAAGGTAATGTAAATACAAACTGATATGTTCACCATAATTGCCATACAACACATAGTGTGTCTCCCAAACTGCCATTACTATATTAGCAAATATAGTACCACATGGTGATCCCATGGCAACTCCTACCTTTTGAAGATAATAATTACCATTAAACCTAATATAGTTATTTTTAAGTACTAAATTGAAGAGCTCCACATATAAATTAAATTCCGACTGTGATACTCCTTGTTCCTGAAGGTATGACTCAGTGGCCTGAGTACCTTCCTGATACGGAATCACCGAAAATAAATATTTAATGTCAACAGTTGAAAATAAGATCTCTTCAGAATATGTACTTTTATTAATCAACTTGAGAAAATGCCATGAGTGTCTACAAATTTGGGATTGATTATGTAAATACTTTTTTAACCTATTGTCGAAAAAGGTTGCACATGTGTAGGTGATTGAATTGCGCCCATCAACTATGGGATGCAACAGAGGATTGTTTTCATCTTTATATATTTTAGGGGCTTCAAAATGGTAGGAATGGTGGGAGAAATCATGTTTAAATAATTATAAGTGTCTATATCTATCTTGTTTTCTAAAAACATATAATTTAATATTATATTTATTTTTCTGTATGCCACATTCAGCTCATTTTTACTTATTTCATCATATGTTTCTGTACCTAATATAGTAAGGATTCTGTCATTATAATTAAACACATCCATGACAACCAACCTCCCTCCCTTATCCAGTTTCATAATTCTCACATTTTGTTGCATCAAAAATGTTAAGATATCCCTCTCAATAACTGTTAGATTATCTTTGTAATGCTTGTTTTTCCTAGTTAAAACATGTCTAATATACAATTCACATACCTTTGCATAAACTGCCAACACTGGATGCAGGGGCGGGGGGGTTGAATTTGCTACTGATATGTAGATCATTATGTTATGAAAGTTGCCATTATTACCATCATACCCATCTCCAAACAGAATTCTAAAATTTAACCTACATAAAAAAACTTTAAGATCAATTAACACATCGGCCAATCTAGAACCCTTTGCTGGGACGAACGTACGTCCCTTACTTAGCAAATACACCATTTCTTCATTGAAGTTTGTACCAGAAAAATTCTATACTTTAAAATCTTTAACAGTATTGAATACAATAATTGGTTTTGTACCATTAATAACATCATCCTCAACCATGCTGCTGGAAACATCGAGAACATCAGAAGCAATATCATTCACATTATTGTCCCCTGGAGTCAAGGACAATGATTGTATCTCATGCCCCTGCCCCTTCCTTGATAACCCCCCTCCTCTTTTTCCTCCTGGATGGACTGTAAAAATCCTGATTCCCCAACCAGTTATGATTATTATTAACATTGTTATTATTACGATTTCTGATCCTTTTGGATCTTATTAATGGTGGAAAATTCTGTTCATCCAAATTAAATTTAGCCTCTCATTGATTATCCTGCATGTTAATACCAGGTATTTCCGATTCTCATTCAATCTGGCCATCATTGCTATTAGTCACTCTACCTGCCTCCCTAAATGTCTCATGCCCCACCTTTGGATGTTTAGGGTAGGCCTGTCCATTATTATACTGTTGTTTATCTATAAACGACTTTGCTTAGAGCAACAGCATGCAGCGGGTTTGTGTGATGGTTGTCAATGTGCTTGTGCATGCAAAATAGACATTTCTACTGCTTTCCCTGTTTGCGTGTAGCTAAGCAGTGCATAAATGTGAGCCTCATTGCTACAACTTTGAGAGTTCTCAGTACTCAGGGTATGAAACATGCCTGCTGCTTAGCTGACTATGTAGTAGCAGGTGAAAATGCATTGACACATTCCTTTTTGAGCCCAGATGATATAGGGTTCAAATCCAGGTGTATGTAATACTTTTAAATAGGTATTGATAAAGCAATGCAATATTCATTACTCTGTCTTCACTGTGTGTTACTATATTTTGAAGTAGTGCAGTATGTTTAAGTGGCATTGCATGGAAGTAACTGCACCGCAAAATATCCTTTCACCATGCTTGATATTGGTGTATGATGCACAAACATAGAGGGCAAGAAGTGACGGGCTCCATTGGTTTTCTTGGTAGTTTTGTGCATTGTGTGTGATTCTATTTTTTGAACATATTGTAGGTGTTAAAATGGGGTAGATAGGAAAGTGGTGAATTGGGAGGTGAGGTCAAGCAGGGGGAAGAACAAAGGAAAAGCAATATAGGAGTGAGGTAAGAAAGAACCATAGCTATCCATTTCATTAAAAGTGTAAACTGAAAATATGTGCAGAATATTAGCTGAATTTGGACTGTCACCTCTACAGAGAGGGGTGCAACATTGTAATCCTATTGTATAGCAATTGGACTGAATTGAGTGTGCCAAGAAGACAAGTGTGCAAAATAGAGAGATATGTATGGGACATTTTTTTTTTTTTTTGTGGGACAGGTATCCAGTTTTTTTTTTTTTTTTTTTAATTCTTTAAGAGAGGAATGCTGAGTAATGTACATCGGTATTTGTGGGTCAGGTAAGTTTGGTAAGTGAGGAAGCAAATGCAAACAAACAGGAGAAACAAGACATTTCACAGGGACAGTGATGGCCACAAAATGTTGGCGGACATGATGATTGGGGTGAGGGAGGGGACAACCCAAGCTCATGCCCATCAAACATGGAAACAGTGAGAATCTAGTCCTCACCCATAGGACTGTCATCAATGCCCCCTTACTCTGCTGGCTGCTGGAGTGCCTGATGTATTTTCCTCCTATGGCCCATGAGGGAGAGCAGCCTTTTCAGCTGGCATAGGCATACACCAATGGTGTTTTGCAGAGCTGGCTCACTGACAGAACCCACAGTGTGAAAGTAGCAGACTCCAAATCCGACTTCAGACCAGTGGCAAGTGGAGTACCACAGAGTTCAGTCCTGGGTCCTCTCCTGTTTGATATCTACTTCTCTGAAGTACAGACTAACACAGAAGGTCTTTGGCTAAAGAAGTTCGCAGATGACTGCAAATTAGGAGCCATAATCGAAACTCCTAACGATGTGGACATCCTACAAATGGGCCTCACTGAGACAGATGCCTTGTGTCAAAGCCATGGCCTCAAGCTTAATGCCAAAAAGTGCATTGTCATCTCCTTTGATAAAAACTCTGTACCCATGAACTACAACATAGGCGGTAGTATACTTAACACCGAAAGTGTGATAAGAGACCTTGGGACACAGGTGGACAATAGTCTCTCCTTTGATAATCACATTGCCACAGTAGTCAGGAAAACCTTCTACATGGCACACCTCATCACAAAAGGTTTCTCATCCAGAAAAAAAGAGGTCATTGTTCCCCTTTACTCATCATTCATTAGACCCATTATAAAGTACAATGCCCCTTTTGGTATGTACCTCACAAGACATCTACAACAACTGGAAAGGCCACAGAAATACCTCACAAAGAGGATTATCAGCCTCAAACAGATGCCCTACACAGACTGTCTCAAAAAACTCCAGCTTTAATCTGTCACATATCGCCTACTCAGAGGTGATCTCTGCCTAACATACAAAGCTATGTCATACCCAGAGCTGTTGGACATGCTCCACTTAAAGAAATCCCAATCCCTCCAAGCTACACGCTCTAGGGACCTAAACCTTGTCACCACAATAAACAGAACATGCCGGAGTGATAAATTCCTGCCCCAGAGACTTCCCATCCTCTGGAATAAACTACCTATCTATATCAAACAAAGCTCCTCATTAGCACTCTTCAAGAAAAATCTTGATGATTGGATGGGAAATAGGAAATTCACCCCGGGGATCACCTCTGTAGCTCTGCTCGACAGTGGCACAGGAAAATAATTTTCTTGGGTGGCAAAAGCCAGGGTACCTTTTTGGATGGGCTTGTATAGGCCCCAGGGTCGATAGCCTAGTACCTACCTATGAACCTATGAACCCTATGCACAAACCCTGGAATCTCCAGGTGGGTGATGAAATCCCTACCTCCCCCAGTAATCCCGGAGGGTACCACAGGACCATCTGCTAGGGTAGTACTACCTGAAGGAGCAGGTAGTGCAGGTGCAGTACTGCCAGATTATGTCCCAGATGAGATGGGCATTGGTGCTGGACGTGGTGGAGTGAGGGAAGGGTGACTAACTTGAGCTGGCCTACTTCGCTCTGCTGTGAATCATTTAATGATTTGTTACAGATGGATAACATGGAGACATTTTGCTGACACAAAATAGAAAATAAAAAAAGGAGATAAGGGTTGGGGTGAGAGAAAAATAGATAAAATTAGTACCATCATATGTGACATACAATGATTATCACAATTATACAACTATTTTACTGAACTATTATATTTAAGTATATGTCCTAACAGCTACAAACTATATTTATGGATTGCTGAAAGTAGTCTTTGTAATGTGCATATACTGCACATATGCTTGACCCACTTATACCTATTGCAATTAACAGTGGGGTATTTATGCCACTTGTATAGAGTTTAATTTATGTAATATTATTAAAAAACTTAGTATTGTATAGTTGTTACTTGTGGTATTTGAACCCACAACTTCTGACTGCAGTCTTACACTTGACTCCTAAAGTTGGTTTGTACTATAGACTTATGCATGCATACTTGCTTTTACAGTTAGAATATGTATGCTCACTTTGGTACTACTGTATAGAAAACAAAAAAATCTCTCATTAACTGTTAAAATTACAATAATGCTTCTCTTACACTGCATACATACCACTTGCTTCCCTCAGTCTCTCCAAACTGGCATCATCAGCCTGCTTATTCAACTCAATTTCAGGATTAGCTGTGAAAAGAAAAGAAAAGAAGAGCTTTATGCATGCCAGTCTTGCCTACGTTTAGCTTTCTATGTATTATAAAATATCTTTATTAGCATACTTACTCAACTGTGGGATGTCACTAGTCTGAAACTCATCCAACCACAGGTTGAGTGTATTCCTCTTGTGCCTTTTTAGGTCACTGAAATGGTGCCTACACCATTCTCCAGTGCTTGGGATACTAGTTGCACTGAATATAGCCTTGGCCATACTATTCCAAGCCTCAGACTTAAACTGGGAGCCAAAATAGTCCCCCTGCAGAAGTATTTGGCCATGGTATTTTACCAAGAGTCCAACAAATATTCTGGATTCCTGAACATTCCACCTCTGTGCCCTACACTGGTCACCTTCCTTTCTAATGCCAGACATGTCTAATCCCAAAAGTAGAGAAATGGCAAATTATGATTTTCCACCAGTTCATTTTATCACATTTACTGGTAATGCACAAACCCAAGAAACCATGCCAACCATGTTTGCATGGAGAGCATCAGTGCCAAGGAGGGAAGAAAGCAGTTTTTGAAACTGATGGTTAATCTGTCACTTGTCATTTGTTTGAGTGGTGTCTGCTACTGTAACTGTTAGGTGATGTAACTTTGCAGACATGCACTGGGGGCATAAATTTCATTGCCTCACACATTTCTGGTTTGGCTTTATACACTGATAAAATTAATTCTTGCAGTGTCGGATTCAAACCTATGCATAACGGACTATACATTTTCTTCCACAGCAGTGTTTTTTCATCTTTGCCACAGAAGAGGTACTTCTCAGACATCATCAAGAATCATTCAAAAACACAGATGACAGTTTGAGGTGTTAACCATGTATGTGTGTTACCTGAAAAGGTCCTTCTATATAGATTAATTTATGTATGAGTCTTTTTTAAGTGTGAAGGCCGTCCAAGTCCAGATAGCAGAATTATACTTATGCAAACATATTAGACAGTATACCCTCAGTCATATATCTGAAAACACAGTAAGGGTGTCTTATCCCTCATACATACAATTCATATCAGCTCAACTATTTATAATTAAGTCTAAAGTTTTATAAATGAGACTGAATGTAGTGTGAAATCACAGCAGTAAAACTCATGCTTCAATAAAAGGATGTGGAGACTTGCAGAGATTGGTAGAAGAAATGCTCTGTTCAAACCAAACAGTTAAGTGTTTTCATCTTATTTTTTACAAGGACTTCATCAGAACTGACTTAAAACAGAGAAAAAATTCTTTAAATAACAATTCAAATTTTAAAATCTCTTCCTGTCAGCCCTACATAAAAAGTAGGACAGAAATCACACAATACTAAATATATGACTCTCCTACTTAAACAATTTTAAAAACCATTAATAAATACGGTATGACTGAAAACCTGAACTTGATATGTTGGCATGAAGAACATGAACCGCAACTATACATACCTGCAGTTTTTTCAGGGGAAAAAATCCCTTTACTAAAGTTAGGAGGCCTTTCAAGAAGCTGCTTAAAGGAACTGTCCCTCCTGAAAACAAACAAAGGCTTATCACCCAAACAGGCTAGGAGGGAACTGTCCGTTCTGAAAACACTCCATTTTCTAAGCATGCATTCTTTTATGTCTTACTATCAACAGTATAAGTAATGGCACATGTTCTACTGAATTTCCCCTTTATAATTACAGTCATCATATCATCATTTTGTATTAACTCTATAGAGACAGAATGAGATAAAATAGGTTTATACAAACCATCGTGTCTTTTAACACATACCTCTGATTTTATTCCCTCCATGAAGTCAAGTGGGTGACCACTTTGTAAAAACATGTCAGTTAAAATTTCAATTTCAGATATACAAGTGATGGCATCTAAAATCATCCTTGCAAGATGAACCATTTGCCCCTTGACAACAGCAGTTCTCTGTGCCAAGGGGGTGCCAACTTTGAAAATGAAAATACATGTCTGAAAAAGTATTTTTTTCTGAATACATTAGATTCATATTGTTCAGACTAAATTTGTAATCAATTTTACATCTAAATAGTTCATCTTGTTAGAATCAAAGTGCCAAGTGAACTTTAAGAATTCACAAGTATTGTTGATATAATCTAAAAAGTCTGTTAACTTGGACTCAGTATCATGCCATAAAATAGAGATGTCATCCAGGTAATGGCAATAAAAATTCCAGTTGGTGCAGAACAGACTGGCAAACAATACTGTTTGGTTTGAATAAAGTATTTCTTCCACCAGTCTCTGAAAGTCTGCACATAATTTTATTACATCAGGATTGTTATTTCTTTGGTTTGTTCAGTCTTCCTGGTTTGTGTTTTGTCATGTCTGCAAAAATAAAAATGTCAGGAATTTCCTGTATTAGAATCCAGGACCATGTGTATAACAGCTCTACACTTAACACCTGTTACCACAAGAATGGTGCAATGACACCTGTATATATTCCTGTTCATTACTATAAGCGACAGTCACAACAGTAAAAATATGTTGCACTTCATGTATTAGAACCCAGAACCATCTGTATTGCAGCCCTAAATTTACACTTGCTGCCACAGGAAGAGTTAATGACAGCTGCATAATTCCCTATTTGTTCTTATGTTCTGTGCGTTACCTACTGTGCGATCCCACTTAATGTGTTGGTGCATTGCCCAACAGACTTAATAGAATGTATCCATTTTAAATTCTTGACTGTGTGCAGGTGTTCAATGGCTGCATGTAGTGGGGAAGCATGCTAACCACCATGCGACATCACTTAGTGGCATTACAAGATGGAAAGTAAAAACTGCAACAATGTAACCTTTTTGACCTTTACACTGTCTACACCCTGTCTGCAGGTCTTCTGTCTGCTTCTTGTGTGGGCCACTAATCCAGGTTTGCACACTGCTAAGCATCATGCAAATGAAATAAGCACAGCTAAAGCTGACATTCCTTGTGTTCCTCCATTTGCCTTGTTTGTGCTAAGCTGTGCACAGCGCAAACACTGGCATTAAAAAAAAAAATAACTAAATAAATAAATAAAAAAGGGAACGTTTGCTGAAATGAGGAAACGATATCTATTAAATAAACACTAAAAAATTTATGTTGGCATACATTAAATATTTTTAAATAAAAACACTACAAAATTTATGTTGGTGCACATTAAATATTTTTAAACAGGTCTGTATTTGAACTCTCATTCCAATGAACCTTCAAAACAAAGTAAATGTGTCTTATCCCTCTTTGCCACACAAACAGCCTTGCAGAAGAGAACTAAAATCATTGTGCATATAACCAACTGCAACATCATTCACAGTACTATCAAAACATATGACAGTTGTTTGTACATGTATTCATTTAAGATGTAGTGGACTGAATGATCACACAACCATTTATGACTATTATTTGCATAAATGCAGCTTTTTCTTATCTCTCTGTGCTAGTTGCTCATTCTTGTCTTATCTGACCAGCAATCTGAGAAATGCAGTCTGTAAGGCATTCTGTATTGTCTTTAAAATGTGTGAGGATATTAAATGGCAAAAATATACAGTTGTCAACAAATGAAGAGGAGGTTGGATGTTACTTAATATAAACTGTGAAAGTGTGCTGCTTACTTACATATAAAACCTTGATATTACTTCTATACTTTGTAAGTCTAACATGGCTGATACACCCACTGGAGATAAGGGAGTCTGAATTGCTATTGTGTTTTCCTTCTCCCTTCCAGTAATCATTCACAGTTGCAATCCATTAGCAAAAAACACTGAGGAAGTGTCTGTACTATGACTACATGTGCTACAAGCAGCCAAGTATTTGGGGTTAATCAATTCTAATGAGTGCACACATCATTGCATCTCCATTGTGCTCACAACCCTGAATCTACACTATAAAAAGGGAACCATTTAGCTAGATAACCTGAAGGTGAGGAGACTTGTTTATGTGCATTACACAGAAGAAGATAATTCTTTGGAATTCATCTGCACAGAAGACTACTGATCTTAATAAGGTATGCTTACATTTTTTCAACTATATACTGCATATGCTGATATGTCAGTAAGAATAATCTGTTTATATATTTTCCTTATTTATGTATTACCTATATTCTCAGTATCACCCATTCCCAGAGCCACCATCCAAAAACTTATCCATAAATTACACGTACTAACACCCCAGATAACTTACCTGCAGAATAATTACAACTAGCAGCATCCTCCATTGCATACCCCATCAGCATTCTGCTCAATAGATCCAGTCAGGAATCATGCATACCTGATATCTAGAAAAAAGCATTTGTTCTCCCTCTTCATAAATAGTGAAATGCTGCCTTTTATGTGTAATATCAAAACAGGACTTTTATTTATGTTGTGCTTATGTCTATTGCCTTCTTTTATGTTTTATGTCACCTAGGAGTATGGCACCCATTTGTCCCAATCCCTGAACCCCCCCCCCCCAGTGACAGACCCTAAAATGAAGTCATTTTAAGAGCATTTAGATGTCATGGTGCCTTTCTTCTTGAGAGGGGATTTGGGGATATATCAGTCAGAATGAAAATTTGGCAGTGGCTAGTTGTTATTGTGAATGCAGTAGGAGGGCAGAGAATGACATATGATCAGGTGAACCATATGGCCACTGACAAAATTTCATCAGCAAAGAAGAGAGCAGCTGCAGTGACTTGTGAATGGATGGGTATGGGAAGGGGGGACCTGCTACAGAACCACCATTAACAGCAAATGAAGAGCTCCTGTCCACTGTCAGGGATGCAGACTTCTCACTGTAAACTGCACAACAGCATGTCATTGATGATGTTGCTACTGTTTCAGGGAGGATAAGTATGTCCCAGGAGCAGCATCCAGGTAGGCTTACCTGTCTCAGTTGTTAAAAACTTCTTGTATAGTAAAACACTGACAGCAAGTTTTAAGTTCTTTGTAACATTAAATTAGTTTTGGGGGGATAGATGTAGATTGATACAGTTAGCAACACATTCTGGTTGACTACAGATGGGCTTAGGATGGACATGTCATCCATGTTCTTGTTAAAAGTATTGCTAATGGACATATAAAGGAAAAAGGTTTTAACCACCTATGTTGCTGTTAATTGTGCTGATGCTGTCCTTACTTTTTGCTTATCTTCTTCCAGGATCATCATTTATAGGAAGCATAGCATCATTTGCACATGGTAAGCTAAAGATTTTTATGTCAGTACTGATGAGCAGTTCAAAGAAATATTTATTTTATCCATATGTGAGATGTATGTGTCAGGACTGTTGTGTGTATTGCTGTACTGTCTGTAGTAGTGACATCACTGTTAGTTTGTTAGCATATATTGGACTATAGTAGTGTAGCTATTAATGTCTTTCCTGTGTTTGTCGCTTATTATCACAGGTGATCCTGACAGTGGAAGTGTAGGACTTTTAACACCTGATGCCAGAGTATCAGCAGACATGGATGCTGATGATGGGCAAACAGAGGCACAGTCAGGGGATGCAGAGGTTGAATTTGACCCTGAGATTGACATTCAGCCATTGCCTGTAATTCCATCAGACATAGCTAGAAGGCCTATGCCAGCCCATTCCTGTGACCCTTCAGATACTGGACAGGTGGAGGGTGAGACACTCAATCACAGAAGTATGTTTACTGTAGCTTCAGTGCCTGTTGACTATGGCTATAGCTGAAGTGTGGGAGAGGTGCCAAGCAGGAGGGCTGTTAGGGGTGCTTGCAGGAGGCCTGCTGTCCATCCTTTACTAGATACAGATGTGTCTTCCTATGCCACTCAATATATATTTAGGGCTGTCATGGATGCACAGGCATGTTCCAGTAGGTCTTCCAGAGAAATGCTTAGGGTTGTAGATACAGCACAGGCTGACATGCATGACTGCCTACACCATGTTGCTGATTCAATGGATTGGATGAATGGCACATTGGAATATGTGGTGTCTGTGATGGAACAGCTGCTTGGAGGGGGACGGAATCCACATGGGCATAGGTCAGCCACATCATCTGATGTTAGCCAATGTGATCATGCCCTACCATGCTCTCATAGTGCCACTACTTCCACTGCTCCATCAGTGGTTGAGTTCTCCCCACCCAGATGTGGCAGGCCATGGGGGTGTGGTCCTGGATGCCCTCATGAGAGGAGCTCATCCAGCAGACATCAGTCATATTCAGGTAGCAACAGTTCATCTATCCCTAGGTGTGGACATGCCAGTGCAGTTCCTGGTAGAGCAAGTTCTCATGGTCAGGTATAACAATGATGAACTGCCATCTCTACTATGCCTGGCTTACACCTGTTCAACAGACCGAGAAGTAGAGCTAGCACATAGCTTGGCTGTGTTCCTGCAGACAAACAAACACCAATTTCACCTGGAGGGCCGTTACAGACACAGACACAATAGTTACATGGTTTAGCCATGATGCTTAAAGCTCATTTTTTCTCACTGGCCATTTGTTACTTTATCTGAATGTCTTCCTGCTTCTCTTTCCTACATACACACACTCACCAACATTTTGTGTCAGCAGGCTTCATGACCCCTCCCCACACACACACACACACCCTGTGCAAGTGATGATAACTGTGCCACATCCTTGCTTCCTATTTTTTTTGACTCAAGGATACATAATATCTGTGTTTGATGCTCAGGGTGCATAGCTGACTTAGTGTTTAGTATATCTGCATTTGTGATGTTGTTTTGCTAATTGTACTTTTGACATACTTTTGCCTTAGAAAGTTACATCGTTGATAGAATCAAAACAATTTTTTGCATCAGTATTTTTAATAATCTTCTTAGGGTTGTGAAGTCTGAAACTGAAAAGGGTCTCATTACTTTCTAAGTTCTATCTTTAATGATTTTCCATTACAAAAGTATGATGCCAAACTGAGGATATTCAGTGACCATCAGTAGTTTTGAGAGGTATGAATGTGTGAATCTTTGATGCCTGAAGCCTACTACTTGGTTGAGGACACATGTATTCAAGTAGGTCTCTGCTATCACGTTAAAGTCGTATCTGTACAAATCACCCACCTTTTACTTGCTTACTTTACCTAGTAGCAACATGCAAGGATATGCCATTCATGCATATTATTACACAATAGCAGTGCACAACCATTACATCGGTAAGTAAAGGCTGTGAGTGTTGCCTGGCGTCAGTGTTACATTATGTATGTGCATAGGTTTTTAGCTCCTTAGGTAGTGAGTGAGTGTGCTATGTGTTGCCTCTTAGCCAGTGTGTGGGCATATTGAGCACACCTGTGTCTGCCTATACCCACAGCAGCTGCTGGTTCCCCGTCTGACTCCTCACCTGCATGTGGCTGTGATAACATTTCCATCAGTGGTGAGATGTGTACCCCTTCTCCTTGTTGAACCTGCTGAAGCTGTTTTCTCATAATGATGTTGCAAACCATGGCATGGATGGTGAGTATTTCAGCACATGTACATGGGCTGTACTGCATGGTTCCCCCAGATGTATCTAGGCACTAGAACCATGACTTCAGCAGCCCAAATGCACACGCTATGATATTTCTCATTTAAGTGTGTACCTCATTATGGCATTCTTCAGTGTGTGTGTGTGTGTGTGTGTGTGTGTGTGTGTGTGTGTGTGTGTGTGTGTGTGTGTGTGTGTGTGTGTGTGTGTGTGTGTGTGTGTGTGTGTGTGTGTATTTCTGAAAGTTGTCATCAGCCATGGTTCCAGTGCATAACCTGCATCCCCCCGTAAATGACCCTGTGGGATATCACCCCTAGTGAACATCTGATACAGCTGGGAAGTGTGCCAGATATATGAGTCGTGGAAACTACTTGGGTTGTCAGCACACGCATTCAAGATGATTCCCTTAGCATTACACATGACCTGGCAGTTAATAAAATGGCAGCCCTTTCTACTTATGTAGTGCCTTCACTGTTTCATAAGTGGTGCCTTAATTTCTATATGTGCATAATTTATGACACCAAGTACTTCAGAGTAGTGTGCTACAGGGTAGAACTCTTGACTATATATTTTTGGTCCTGTTCTCAGGAGTACAGAGAAGGTATATGTGGTCACTTGCATGCTCGAGCATGGCATTCACCAACTGATGGAGGATCCTGGATGCTGATGCTTGTAACACCCCCAACATCCCCCCTGTTGGTCAATGAAAGGTTCCTTTAGCTAAAATTCTACACATACTTTCGTCTCCACTGGTATGGGCTCCCCTTGGTTTTCCCTGACTATGAGTTGAGGACAACACAGTTTGCAGAGTTCCTGTAGTGTGTCTCTATCCACCATGTATTGTTCTACAATTTCCAATGAATGCAGACTGTGATAAGTTAAATAGGGGTCTGAAAATGGTTCTCATTCTTGGCCTTGGTCTCTTAGCAGCAGCAGCAGCAGCATAGACTACAGCCCATTGCACATACACATTTATTAAAGCAACAGCAGCCCCTAGTATTCTTTCTGTGTTGACTCCTTTACATGGCTACATTCCAGTAGGTTTTGGAATCTGCAGTAGAAAACACTACTGAGTCTACACGGTTGCTTTATAGCTTCTTTAATAGCTCCTCCATCTTGGATTGGTTGACTAAAATACAATTCAGCTGTTTATGCTGTAATTAGTATGCCACAGTGTTTACTATGGTTGTGAGGCTCTATCCACCACGTACAGCTGCCTACTGAATACAAAACAGTGCTGTAACTTGTGCGCATCAGAGCGCAACATGCACACATTGTAAGCAGATGGTGTAGGGTTTGTTGAATCAGCCCTAATTACTAATATGATATTCAACATACATATCTGATGGCAATTAAATTCAGAAAATCTGTTCCCGTATTTGATACATTGTTTTACAGAAGGTAACAAGTGTTTTGAATCTAAGAAATAACAAAATAGAGAAATGAGCAATGTCAAACAGAAATTAATTGATCTCAGAAGTTTACTGCAAATGTATAATAAAGCTCAGTACATACAGAAAACCATGAATATGTCCAAAGAGTTTTTAAATGCAGCTTATGTAAGCCTTTTTTGTTCTTACAGACAAAGGCTATAACATCACAGTCTATCTCCAACCAATAACTGCTTTAAAGTCTACAAGTACACAACAATAGCCTAGAGAAACAGCTGTATGAATGTCAGCAGAGTGGCATATGGTGAAGACAGACCATCAGAGATAGAAAGGGAAAGGGAATTAGAGTTAAGAAATTAATTCGATGAGCTCACTTAATAGAATACTGAAGTGGATGCTTTTTCCAGGGGTGAGATTTTGTTGCCTGGGGGAAGCTTGAGACAAATATATTACATGGCACTTCAAAGAGAAAAAGCAAGAGCATATTATTTCAAAGATTAGAATGTGAAAAGTTGCTTTCATCCAGGTTCTAAGAGTAATCAGTAATACTTTTTTTTTTTACAAGCATAAGGAAATGTATATAAGATCAATGAGCCATTAGACCACAAATGACTGGTGTAAGTAATAAGGTAAAATAGAATTAGGGTTAAGAGAATGGATAAGACGGAGGCTCGAATATCTGATACTGAGGACAAATTAGTTTTACTGGAAAAAAAAACTAATCTGCATGATGTGGATATACAGGCTATACAAAGTAAGCTTACAGACCTAGAAGCAAGATCCAGGAGAAACAATATCATTGTCAGAGGGATTCCTGAATCCATTCAGTATAATGAACTGATTCCATCCATACTACAAATATTTGCAGTGCTTTTAAATGATTCTGATACTGTGAAATAAATCATCGTGGAAAGAGCACACAGAGCTTTGAGAGAGGTACAAGCATCTAATTTTCCTAGACCTGTGTATGTTAAACTGCTTAATTATCAAGATGTAAATAGAATACTTATTACTGCAAAACAAGGTGGAGGCTATATTATGTGGAAAAACAATAAAATATCTCTGACACAGGATCTACCTATACAAATCAGACAGGCTAGACAGTCTCTGTCTCCTTACTGCAAATTTCTTATTGACAAACAAATAAAGTTTCAAATGAAATATCCTAATATGCTTATATTCACAGTGGATGGGGCTAAACATTCTGTTTCCACCAAAAATGAGGCAAGAAATCTGTTTCTTAAAATTTTCAAGGCTTTACCTGCATCAGAGACTTGAATTGAACTTTTGCTGGGACTGGCATGCTGCTATGTTTACTGTGCTTCGAGGACTGGGTAATCTTTTGTTTGCATTTGTGAAGCTTAGGCCTATTCCTGAGCAATAAAACTGTTTGCTTTTCCTTATCTTGATCTCATGCACTTGTTTCCTGACATTTTATGGCTTCTACAAACTGTTTTCAATGAGGAGGAAGACAGGAAGTGCTTAAAATGCTGTTGAGGGTGTAGATTTCATTGTGGCACTTCTGGGAGTCCGTCTGCAAAAGTGGTCCCCTGTCGCGAGCATTTTACAGGACTTCCTGGTTTGGAAAACCAAAGAGAACTGTTTTAAACACTCTCTTGCTTATTTAACATTAAATAACACTGTTCTATAGTAATTTAAGCACATAGGAACTTGTTAGGAACTTCATTTATTAACTTTCAGTCAACATTTTGTAGTTATATTATTTAGAGAGGGTGCAGGGATTTAGCAATGTTTATTTAACCTGTCAGCATAGTTTTTAATGTTTTGTGTTATTTTCATTATTTTATTTAGTTAGAAGCTTGCTTTATTATGAAACTAGTATAAGGTGAATGTATAACAAAGGATATTAATAAATTTGCTGTCTATTTGCTTTAATATAGGGTTATATATTAGTATGTATTTTTTTTCTCTCTTTTAATGCATGTGGTTTATGTATAGATAGCTAATCCAACTGAAAGTGCATTATTATAGTGAAAGTGCATTATTATAACCTACTGAAAATGCATTATTTTTTTTTACTTTATTCTTTTTACATATACTACTGTTACATTTTTAATTTGATTTGTTTAAATAGTAATTAACCAAAGAGATGCAGTTTATGGCAGTGTTTGTTTGGGAATGTTTAGTTTAGGCTTTGTCGTAGTGAATTTAGGTTTTATAGGTCTTAATTGTGATACGTGTGAAATTTTACATTGTGGTGTTTTTATATCTGTTGTTTCTTTTAAACCCTTTGTCATTTTATATTATACAGGACCTATTCATCTCCTGGTCCGGGGTTAGAGTGGGTATGCACTGGTTGAGGATGGGATATAAGGATTGCTTCCAGATTATGTATGGTTTTGAATTTACTGTTTTTTGTTTTTTCCATGCTCTCTCTCCAAAACTTTAATCTTACAGTGAATCTTTGAAATGTGGGAAGTAGATTCATGGAACGTTAAAGGGCTCCAGAACTTGAAGAAGAGGAAACTGGTGTTACATGTACTGTTGCAGGCTAAGGCGTGGTTTATCCTACTCCAAGAAACGCATTTAATGAATGATCAATGGGGTGATGTTAAAAAAAAGAAATGGATTAGAGAAGTAGTAGTATCTGAAGGTAAGTCAAATAGTGCTGGGGTAGCCATAATTATTAAAGATCAATACAAGGAAAAGATATTAGATTCTAATACAGATAAAAATGGATGGTGGTGCTATGTTATTCTTTCATCTACCTTATTTGATAAACCTATTTTACTTTTAAATATATATGCTCCCTGTAATGACCAACAACTATTTATAGCATCACTATATTCAATTTTAACACAATTTGATAGATATTATGTAATTGTTGGAGGTGATTGGAATACCTACCAGAATCTGAAGTTGGATAGATCTTGTCCACAAAGAGCATTTAACAAGCATGCTCTATTAGCACTGAATGATCTTAAAGGAGACTTTCAATTATATGATCCATTTCATTATCTGAATAACGATAATAGTACAAGCAATTTTACCTTTTATTCCCCATGTCATAAAATGTGGTCCAGAATTGATTTCTTCCTGATTTCAAGAGTATTGATCAATCTAGAACCTACAGTTATGGTACATGCCCATTATATATCAGACCATTCTAAAATTTTGTTGAGTTTTACTAAGGGGGTAAAAGATACTTTGAGACAAAGAGGTTATAATTGGTCTCTTAATCCAAATCTATTGAATAAGGAGGATATAATACTGGAAATTACAAAGTACCTGAAAGACTTATTGATTGGTTTAGGGAAACAACAATTTGCCCCAGATATTGAATGGGCAACAGTTAAAGCTCAAATAAGAGGGACACTTTTGCAAAAAGCATCTTATTATAAAAGATATTAAACAAAGATATTCAAACTTTAGAAATAAAAATTAAATTACTTGATCAAGAACTGATTAGAGATTTTAATGAGCAAACAGAGAAGGAACTGATTAAATGTCAAAAGGATCTCTTTTACTTCAGAATAGTAGATTAACATTTCAAGAGTACAAGACGTTAGTGAGGTATGCCAGTCATTTTCAAACACCATCAAGAGCGTTAGCTAGGATCATTAATCAAACAAAACCAATCGTGCAGATTTCGGAAATACAATTTAATAATAAAATATATTCTAAAACTGAGGAGGTTCTTAATATCTTTGAGAAAATATACACTAATATTTATGCTGGACAAAAGGATATGACCCCTAACAGGAATTATGAACAATTTCTACAGTCAATTAAGTTTCCAACAATAGGAGAGGACATTCAAAATGACTTGGTTAAACCGATATCTGAAGAAGAAATAGTATATGCAATTCAGCATATGAAATCACATAAATCACCAGGTCCTGATGGCTTGACAGTGGAATTTTATAAAAAATTTGCAGATATTTTCGGTAAGATACTTTCAGTTGTGTTTAACTACATAATTAGGAATAAAATTAATGATCCACGCCTCAAAAACTATTTTTATACATAAAGCCAATTCAGATCCTCAAAATCCAGATAATTATAGACCGATATCATTAATAAATGTAGACATGAAAATTCTAACCTCTATTATAGCATCTAGACTGAAGAGAATCATGACTCATATCATTTCTAAAGAACAGACTGGTTTTATGGCAGGTAGACAAACCAGTGATAATACACTCACACTACATACTATGTTAGAGCATGCTAAGCAAAATAATTTAAATATTTATGCCCTTATAATTGATGCCCAGAAAGCCTTTGATAGGGTTGATACAAATTTCTTGTTTGATCTTTTACCGTATTTTAATATATCACATGAGTTTGTCCAAATGTTACAAATATTATATAGTAATCCCTATACTACATTGTATATTAATAAAAACTTCTCTAAAAGAATACAGATTAAGACTGGAACACGCCAGGGTTGCCCTTTGTCCCCTTTATTATTTAATATCTGTCTTGAACCATTGTTTTATATATTAAACAAAATGTTTATCATAATGTCCCAATAATTTATGGAACTAAAATATTAATGGCAGCTTTTGCTGACGATCTTAGCATTTATTGTGCATCTCCATTATCAGATACTGAAAAATTATTGAAGGCTGTTAATGAGTTCTCAAAAGTGTCTAATTATAAAATTAACTTGAAAAAAACAATATCTTCCCTTTAAAGACACCTAAACCCTTTTCGTTATTGCCCTTAGTGGGACAGGTATCATTTAAAGAGAATATTAAATATCTAGGTATTGAGTTCTCTACTGATAATAAAGACTTTTATAATAATAATATTAAAGCAATCTGGGAACAAATAATTTCTGATTTTGGGAGATGGAAAAATTTATGACTGCCAATATTAGCAAAAGTTTCAATTATCAAAATGAACATATTACCACAATTACTGTATATTTTAGGTCAGCCAATTTATTACTTTGAAGTCGTTTTTAAACGGATTCATAAAGAATTGGCTAAATTCATTTGGGAACCAAAGAAAACCAGGATATCTTATGATAAATTAATGACCCCAAAAATAGAGGAGGACTGGAATTACCTAATTTTGAAATGTATTATTTAATTGTAAATTCTAATAGAATTTTAAGAATTGCCAATTATGATATAAATAATACTAAGTGGACACCACCTTGGGTAGTTCTGAATTATAAATATATTCTAAAGTTAAATATCAATCCTAAAGCAATACTTTTTTAGGTAAGGATACATTGAAATTCTATGGGATTATTGAACACATCAAAACGAACATACTCTCTTTACATAATTTATTTCATTTATTAGATTTGTTTCAACATATGATGGTTTTTCAACCCTTTCATAAGAATCCTAATTTAAAATTGAATAATCAACTAATTGATCTCAACAAGTTTCCATTGATAGTTAATCTAACTTTGATTGATATATATAAACATCTTGACAGTTCGGCCAACCAAATAAGACAAGAACTTAACTTACCTAAAAATTATCTGGTTATTCTGAGGCAAATTAGAGTACTCACTATAAGCTATTTTAAAAGTTTTAAACCAGAAGAAGAGGCTATTAATAGATGCTCTTTGTTGTGGCAAGCTCTCCAACAGGATCTTAAATATATCACGACAGCAAATCAATTAATTAAAGAATTTCAATTTCATGATAAAATTTTGTTATCAAACTACTGGGAAGAGAAAATCTTACTGACAGAAGTAATATGTTAAAAGCAATTGACTTGACCATCAAATCTACTTCTCTTCAAAAATTGATATATACCCAGTTGATGATTTGGAACAATTCATATTATACACGTCTTACCCTGCATAAATTTAATCCCAAAAATTCACCAACTTGTCCATACTGTAAGAATCAACCAGCTGATCTTCTTCATATGTTCTGGAGTTGTAAATGTATTTTCAAACTTTGGAATTCCCTTAAGATCCAACTTGAAAAGGTGGGTTACCAGAGTACAACGTTATCATGGAAATTTATGATTCTGCATATTCCCCCGAGAGAGATCCCTAAATCGCAAATTATTATATATATTAATATTTTTCTATTAATGAAGCTTTATATAGCTTCAAATTGGTTAGACCCATCTAAAACTTCATGGCAGAACTTTAGAGTTCTAGCGACAAAACATATATTGGCTCATAAATTACTATTAAACCCACAAAATAAAAATGTTAATAATCCAAAAATTTGGGAACAGATTTTTAATATTATACTAGCATAGTATTTTCAACTTGGAAATATTAATAATTATTTATGTGTGTGGAGAGAATTTAGTAATCAACTGTCTATTACTTGCATTTATTCTTATGCTTTTTTATATTTAACTGTATTACATGGAAGCATTCTTGTAAATATTGTATATAGAGTGTGGTTATTAGTGATATTAGTTAATGCTTGATTTGTGAATATATGTTATTTTTGTTCTTATTTGTGTTTGAAAATAATATAACAATAAAGATTTATTATGGAAAAAAAAAAGAATTAGGGTTAAGAGTTAAGTTAGATGCAGATATAAAGATGTGAAATGTGATAAGGGAAATTGATCAAAATAATGTAGGAATGGCCAGCAGGCTAAGCTGATGCCAGATCAAACTTTACAAGTTAGAGATCTTTTCAGTGTCCACTTTGGCAGGGATGCTTAATGCGAAGTTTGGAGAAGGTTGTTTTACTACTCCCCCAACCATGGAAAAGTGAAGTCTGTATTTCCTGGCCAAAGGGAAATCAGATTACCTAAGCACAGAAAACTATAGAACTATAGCCTTAACCAATATGGATGTGAATATTTTACCTAAAATATTAACAGCAAGACTAAAAGGATTGCTTCTGGGTATAACTGAAACTGGACATATAATGTCTACCTAAAGTAGACAAAGTATTGACAATTGGTAGAACCTAACCTTTTCATGGATAGAAATGGTCAAATATATCCAAGTGAGGGGATTGCAACAAACAGATTTGACTCGGTAGATTGCATCTTCATGTAGCAAGTACTGAAGTGTAAGAGTTTTTAATGGGATTCCTGTCATGGGTGCAAGCATTATATGCTGACCCAAGGACTGAAGTTTGTATCATTGGAGCCTCTTCAGATGAAGCTTAAATTAGAAATGGAACTATGCAAGGATGCCTACTCTCCCTAGGCCTATTGATTGTTGTTATCAAGCCGTCTTAGAGAGATCAGGGATAGATAGTAAATCATTTCATATTTTGTCTCCCTATTGAAATGTTGGTACTTGAAATGCCAAGTGCCGACAAGCCAGGAAAAAAAAAACACTCAGGAAAACAACGGCTCTTGAAGATCACCCCCCCCCCTTTAAACTTCTTTTTTTTTGCAGAGGGTGAAAGAGCCCCTGCACTCTTGGTGCACCCCACATTCCCCCAAACTCATATATGCCAACTCAGAAACTGCTATACCTCAGAGAAAGAACCATCTTGGACTTAGTATATGTTAATCGATTTTTCAAGTCATTCAGTCTCTGTTTCAGGTATCAGTCTAGCAGGTCTGGACATTTAAAGTGGTTACTTTTTCTCCTCTGTTGATGACTGCATTTTTACAACCAATAATATAGAGATGGAACTGATAGTGGTTTTGTTAGTGTTTAAAGATTTTGAGAATGTATCAGGTTTAGTTTGTAATAAGGAGAAAGCTGTACTTGCGATACCAAAAAATGAATCAGCAAAGGCCCACATATGTGAGAGGAGGAGGTATCTTTCTCACATCTCCTTGGGTTAGGTTTGAGCTTCTCCTTATTGCAGACTGCTTCATAGAACATTATTGCTGTAACAACAAAAATAAGGAGGACCTCATCCTCAAAGTCCTCCCATACACTACCATCAGCAGTCTGTCAAACACTCTACAAAGATAACATTCCCCATGTCACATACAATTACATCTCACTATGTCTCAACGTGTAAGACCTTAAGGCAAACTTCCACACAGCCCAACATATTGGTCATTGAAGATTCTATTATGAGACACACTGACGCCCCCTGCACTAGGCTCAGCAAGGACACAGTCATGATCAGTTGCCTGTCAGGATCAAGGATCTGCCAGATCACACATGCACTCAGGACATTGAACCGTATGTACAGGTATGACTCTGTCATAGTTCATGTGGATGTTAATGACTTGAGACATATCTCACTGGACTATATGAAGACAGACTTGATAGAGCTTTCTGATTATGTATTCCAGGCAGGAGTTAGCCTAGCACAGAGCAGTGTTCTACCTTCTCCAATATACAATATAAACAGAAGATTATTGATTTTAACAATTGATTTAGTTTCTGGTGTCATTCTAAGAGGATCCAATATTAGTCAGCTTGGCAGGACATGATCGACAGACCACAATGATTTGCCAGGGATGGTCTGCACCAGTCCCCATTTAGCTTTTGGATATTGGCCAAAACAATATTTACCCCTATAGTAAATTTTTTAAGCAATGGCAGTCTGATAACATTTCCAACATAATACATTCTATGTAAGATAAACTAAAGCAGTTACTGCTCAATTTTAGGAGTCTTAACAAGAAGCTCCACTCCCTGGAAATATTCCTCAACCTAAACAGTGTTGACATCTGTGCAGTTACTGAGACATTCTATAAAGCTTTGGAAGGCACCCTGGCAATGCAAGGCAGTAATGCTTTTCACACATTTAGACCAGTTATCACACAGAAAGGGACACATAGTGGAGGTGTATATATAAAAAGTAAGCACACCTCAAGTTTGGTCAAGCAGTATTAAATGCTTGAGCTACTCCATATCCAATTAATATTGGGTAAAGTACTATTGCATATCATTGCTATCTATAGGTCCCTATCTGTGATCCAGGATAACCATACCACATACTGGAATGCACTGGGATCACTCCCAATTCAGCTCAACACCATATTCATGGGTGATTTCAACTATCCCACCCATAAACTAGGATACATAGGCAACCAATTAACATACACTCTCAAAGATTCATGGAGCTTGTGCATAGAAACAGCCTGAAAATGTTAGCCAGCACACTAACTAGGGGCATAAATATCCTGGACCCGGTACTCACAAATATGAGGGAACATTACACCCCAGCCTTGTGTAATGTCCTCTCTGTTCAAATCAGATCACAAAGCTGTTGCCATTGAAATACATGCCAAGGGAGAACTTTTAGCAAGCCTCCGAACCTTTCAGAATTTTTCTAAGCAAGCTACCATCTATTAATGATGGCATAGCTAAATTGCAAGCTTCCCCAAACTCAGAAAACATGGTGGTGTATGCAGACATATTTATAGAAACCCTCTACAAGGTTGTAAATCCATCCATCCATCCATCCATCCATCCATCCATCCATCCATCCATCCATCAATACATCCATCCATCCATCCTTCCACCCTTCCGTCCATCTACATCCCTTTTTTATCTCCATTTTTATATATGGGGTCAGGGTGTCACTTCAACAGTGACAACCATCGAGAGACAAGGTTTGCATCACCAGGTGGCAAGCCCTGCCACAGTAATTTTTCCACACCACACACTCACACCTATGGCCAATTTAGACTATCCAAGGATGTAAATAAGTGCATACAAACAACAGTACCAAACCAAAATAAACTTAGGACAAACTGCTTAAATAGAGCCCTCTTATCGGACCCCCAGGATAATTAGTTTGTGCAACAAAAGAAAGAAGCTCCCATCAAAAAATTGGAAGAGCTATGCCTAAAAGACAAAAATGCACTCATCAGTCTCAATAAGCAATTCAGGGGACAAATTAAGTCCACCAAAGGCAACTGTGTGACAAAAATAGCCTCTGAGGTTAAGGATAACCTTAAAGATAACCTTAAGACATTTTTAGTTATTTATGCAACCTTAAAAGGAGCAACCTATATTGTAATGAAATAATAGTAAATAGAACTTCCTATACCTATACTTCCTGTACCCAACCAGGAATTAAAGTAAATTTGCTAATAAATGTAGCTCCAATTTTACCCCTCCCCCCCCGTCACCCCCTGTTCCACCTCAGGAAACCCACTCTTTCCCAATTATCACTAAAGAACAGGTTCTCACTATAGTCACCATAGCTTAAAACAATATATCAGTGGGTTTTGATAATAGTCCAAGATGTCTCCTAAATAGCTTGAAACACAACCTGTCAGGCCCACTAAAATCTCTAATCAGCCACAGTCCCCAGAGAGACTTTGTCCCTAGGGAATGCAGGACAGCAGCGATCATCACTCTATATAAATGTGAACCATCAACAGACTCTGAGAACTACAAGCTCATAGGTTTGCCTAGTCTTGTAAATCAGGTAATGAAAATAATTTTGGTGGACATAATAAAGATATGGGAAATCCTGAAACACTGCATTCATCACAGTCTAGTTTTATCAAGAGCAGGTCATGCCTAACAAACTTGGTGGACTTCTTCAAGATGGTCACTATAACCATGAATGAGAGCAAAAAGGTACATATTGTCTACCTTGTTCCAGCAAAGGCATTTGACACAATATTTCACTTGGTTATTATTGACAAACTCATATATTTAGGCATAAATCCCTGTGTCACCCAATGGACAGCCAAATGAATCACAGATAGGACACATGAAGCCAGGGTGGGGGAATATACCTCAGCCAAAAGGCCTGTTACATGTGGTGTCCCACAGAGCTTGGAACTGGGACCTCTCTTGTTTGGAATATACTTCACTGAAGTCAAGAACAATGTAGAGGGTCCAAATTTGCTGATGACTGCAAGACAGGTGCAATCAGTGAATCCCCAAAAGATTTAAGTATCTTCCAGGAGGGTCTGACACAGACAAATAACTGATTACAGGCCATGACCTAAAACTGAATGCAAATACTGCATCATTATACCCTTTGTCAAATCACCTCTGAAAATTACAAATAACTGGTGACAGATCATGGCCTAAAACTCAATGCAAAAATGTATAATCATATCCTTTGGTATGATGACCACCCCTGAAAAATACAGCATTGATAACACTCACCTAAGAGAAGACCCAGTGGTAAGAGACTTGAAAACTCAGGTTGACATTAACCTGAACTTTGATTACCATGTGTCCATGGTAGTTTGAAAATCCACTACATGGTGCAATTGTTAACTAAGAGCATGGCCAGATCTTAGTAGATCAAGTCCTACTATACTCAGTCACCATTTGACCAATAATAATGTGCAATGCATGCTTTGACATGTACCTTAGCATGCATTTGCAACAGTTGGAGCGGCCACAGAGGTTCCTCACTGAAATAATACAGGGTATAAATAGTATGTCCTATGCATACTACCTCAAAGCCCTGTCCCTGTACTCAGTCTCCTACAGACTACTGAAGAGCGATCTTTGCCTAACCTACAAGGAATTCTCCAATCCAGTCCTGATGGATATTCTACATATTCACAAAACAAACAGCACTAGAATTACCTGAGCTAAGGATATAAACCTCTTATCTGACATAAACATATCATGTTGGAGGGACAGGTATGTGTCTCAGCGATTATTCCTTCTCTGGAACAGTTTCCCATTAATGTGAAACAGAGCTCTTCCCTATGCCTATTCAAATAAAATTTGGTCCAAAGGATAGGAAATTACAAATTATCCCCTGGTTTATCATCTGTGGCCCTTACAGACAGGAGCAGTTTGCATATACCCTACGGAACAGGCATACACCAAAACTATTTTAGTTTGTAAGTATTGACAATTGGGAAAATTGGAGCATAATTGTCCAGGCTTAAAAAGGCTCCAGGTCCATTAGCCTAATAACCTCTTCTGATCCTGTTATCCTATGGCCCTATACTAGTGGAATGACTCAATGCATGCCTTTTATGGACATAATAAACTGCATAAAAGTGGTGGTTATTCCAGTCATATTATATTTACTTAGGGTATACAACTTTAGAGCCACCTCCTTCTTTAGTTCTATCTATCCAGATGGAAATTGAGACATTTAGTTTTGGACCATGGTATAGAAGATTGCCAAAAGCTACACTAGTTCCACAAGTGGGGAGTAAATGGTCCAATTTATATATTCCAAATGTGCACACATGTACAATTCATTTTTTGTACATCATGGATATTATCTGGAAGAGGAAAAGGGAATAAAAGCATGGAAGGATTTATATGAGCTGCTTAGATACAAAGAGACATGAACTCTAGCTCATGCTAGTGATGTTGATGGATATATACCTGACTGTGGCTCAGAGGTGACCCAAGGGATTAGCATCTTGGGTGTGTGGTGCAGGCATGTCCATTCAAGTGCTCATGCCCTACTTGTACTGTGTATCTGTTTAAATAGATTTCACTGGGGTCAAACTGATGTCAGAATGTGAGGAGATATTGCAAAGAGGATATGGATGTGATCACCCAAGTTGCTGGTGAAAGTATCGCTCAGTTAATGTGGAGTAACGTGCATGCATGCATTGGACAGAAAGGAATATGTGGTATTTGCAGTGACACAAGTTTCACATATCCAGAAAAGGATGGTTAGGTTATTCGATACAAAGCTACAGCATCTCTGATATCTGCCTGTATGAGTGGTTGAGAGGCTCTCTCCATATTTAGTCTAAGGAATCCCCACTACTGGAGAATGAGTGGCCATCCAGAAGGCAAAGGCTAGATGGTTAGTGAGGATAGTAGGGAAAAATACTAAAAATGAATAACTAAATAACTAACTACATAAATAAATAAATAAATAAAAGAAACTGGAACCATGGGAATATCCATAATTTCCCCACTCACTGGGGTTAACAGATATTGACAAGTTTGGGATAACAGTTGGCTGCTATTCTTCAGAGGGAGTTATGTTCATATCAGACATTGCCTATGTGAGATTATCTCCAGAATGGAGTACAGATAATACATTTTTACATGCACTTAAAAAGTAAAGACTGCTAGTCCATGATTACAGAAAAAGTGGGAAATCCAAGAATGTTTTCAGCATCCCATATTTGAATAGTTGAAAACTGGGATATATTAAATATCTTAGAAGTTAATATATGATCTAGGACCAAAGCATGTGATTAGGAGAACAATGTCACATGGCCACTGCAATCCTCCACACATAAGGTATGTAAACTAATGACACAAAGAGGGAGTGTGCATCCACTATGGCAAATGTGATACACGTACACTGGTATTGTGACAGGGCTAAGAAATGTAAGTTTTAGGAGACTATTGAAGCAGAATTTATATCTGATAGCCAAAATATGTTAAATCTGTATATTGGGGATTAGAGAGCAGCGTAACTCCCAGCCATGTTATGAGGAATCAGAATGACTCTTGCTTCATTTCAAGTGAACTGGCTTGTGAAGAAGCTGAAAAAGAAATAGGATAAACCTATCTTCTCAGTAATAGGGCAATAAGAAAATTGTTACACAGGAAGCTGGGTGTAGCACAAGGTAGCCTAGACACTTGCCTAGGGCATGATGTTAGCTGGGGTGGC
Organism: Protopterus annectens; assembly: GCF_019279795.1. NCBI lineage: Eukaryota > Metazoa > Chordata > Ceratodontiformes > Protopteridae > Protopterus > Protopterus annectens. Next base: position 29,624,953 of record NC_056736.1, on the reverse strand, counting down.
CAGTCACTGTTGCCAGCCCCATCATTTATGTCAACATTAAAAAAGGTTTGCTGATGAGCCATCATAGTCACTAAGCTAGCAATTATGTATCAGTAACTGGATTAAAAAAAAAGGATCTTCAGTCCCATTCATCACCATAAATTACCTTAGTGTACTGTTTCCACTGTTGGCAGCAGCTAACTTCTATATATTTTGTTGATCTGCGATGTTGGCCGCATGAATGTTTTCTCAAACTTTCACTTTAGGTATTGAAACAGTGATGGTAATGTGGTACATTTTGTTAATTTGTTTTAACTTGAACTTGACTCTAGCTACCCAATGTTTTAAAAAGAAGAAACCTACTAATTCACCTGTTGATTTAAAATCAAATTTTTTGCATTTTTCCCAGAGTGTGCATTCTTCTGAGATATGAAAATAATGTACTCTTGTCATTTCTCATGATTGTTTTTCCCCATCTCCCATGGCAGCTGGCTTAGAATGAGCTGACCCTGTAACCAACTACACTGTGAGACTTGACTTTTGTACATCATGAGATCATTCCTTCCTTTAAATGAGTTGGAGATCTACATGTATGATCATTACCAAAATGACAAAAGTTATATAGAACGCAAGACTCATCTGTAGGTATTACTTACTCATATGATTTGCCAAACTCATACCAGTCTAGGTAAGATGGGTTTCATAGCTGTTTTTGTGAAAAGGAATGATGGAATGGAATAGCCAGACAAGTTAACACATTTATACCATAGCACTTTTTTGTGTATATTTCACTTTTAACAGAGATAGCTCCTTATTATTACTTCATGACATTTTTTAACTGAGACATACTGTATATGTTGCATTATAAAGGAAGAGATGTTAACAAAAATGATGAGTAGAGTGGTTAATTTCAGATATCCAGCAGTGGAAAAATGATTCAGGGTTTGTTGCATGTTATTCATGCATTCATATTTACATTCATAGTTGAATAGTTGATAAAGTCACATGCCATTGAAAGGAATAGTGTGAATCGCAATTGTTGGTCACAAAGAATTTGACTGTCATTGTCCATGAACAGTATACAATATTAAAGGTATTGTTAGGTGTTTGGTAGCAATTATGAAGCTATGTAATACCTCCATTTTATTAATGTTTCCTAAACTAAGTGACTTACAAAAAATTGTATGGCATCAATTAAAGCCTTGATGAAGGTGAGGAACATTTTCATTAATATTTGTTCTGCGAGTTGTACAACTTGAGATTCATTCAATGTTATTTGTATTGTTGTAATAACTGTAAGCATATTCTTTTCATTTTACTGCAGATATCACAATAAACATCCACTCAGAAATCTTACAGTCACATGGAAGACCAACTCCTGCTGAACAAAAGTGCTTTGATATTATAGTTGATCATGCAACAATTTGCATCTGTCTTTTGTTGTTATTAAATCAGTATTAAGTTATTTTAATCTGTATTTTGTTGTTTCTGGTCCTACAGGATCTGGAGAAAGTGGTTTAAAACTCTTAAGCCCTATATTCAGTAATTCCAGTATACAGCTGCTATGATGTGTCATTTATGTGAATTAACTCCTGGAATTAAATCCTGAGGAAATGGAATGGCCAGACAAGTTGATTAAAGCAAGGCTATTTGTAGGGGTGTGAGTTTTTTAAGAAAGTTATGAAGTGTAATTGCTATTCTGCAGTGCAGCCTAAGAGATTTGAAAACTTGCATTTTTGGCTTCTGCCATTATCATTCAACAAAAGAGATAAGTGGCTGACCTGTCAACCGCAATGCTGGACAATGGGAAGGCTGTAACCATTTCTCTTTCAGGTTCTGGAATTTCTGACATTACAAGGGTGTTAAGATCCCTAACTGCTGACCATGTGACTATGATAAGGCAGTGGTGCAGGCATTAGGGGAATAACCCGGAATATAAAACCCTAAGCAGCATGTAGAGAGGCATAAAAAAATCTTCCCATGCATTTCACAGATGTAGATAAAATGCTGGCACTGAGTGGAATCTTTATTTCATCCCAAATGATGTCTAGATATATAGAGATGACAGCAGGTATCAATAATTGGCTAAATTGCTGGTTTCATTCCAGGGGGATTTGGTATGTGTCAGCATGAGAAAAGATGCTTCACTAATGATGGCCTGTACCTCTCTTTAAAAAGCTTCCACATACTGAGTAAACCCTTCTACCAACTTTCTATGATCTCCTATTATCAAACTCCATGTTTTTGAGCAACTTTAACCACTGTTAAGTAAACCAGGGCACCTATAACTTCAGTATAGAATGTGCCCAAACATTCCTAGGTGTAATGACAAAAACTCTCTTTAGAAGTTGGTAAAGAAACCTACTACATGGTTTTGCATTCTTGACCTTCATTTTACAAATACAGAAACCTTTTGCACTACTCCTCTGGTATCTCTTTGCTCAGTAATTTCTGACCTTAAACTTGTGACCTTCTTCCTTCAAACTTCAAAAGTCTCTGCGGCAAAATGTATTAAATGTAAGGACTACAAATGTGCCAACCTCAACCAAATCTAAGTTTCAATAAGGAATTATACACCAATTTAAGAAAATGCTAGAGCTACTAATTCCTGCTATCATAGAAAATTAGCAAAATAAATAAATAAATAAACTACTGTGGTGGTCTATCACCATAAATAAACAGTACAACAGACTCTAAACTCATTTTTTTCAAGAAAATATCAAATGTATTGCAAAACAACTAAAAAGCACTACTAGGTCCATTAAAGGAGTCTATGAACTTAGGCTGGATTCTCCTGCCAAAGAAAATGCTAACAATTTCGAATGTTGGGACCTGCTAGAGTGAGTCCTGAGATATGGAGACTGAATGGCTGAAACAACATAGGTTCATATTAGGTTCAGGATCTTTCAGAATATTCACTTTTCTCCGAGGTTGGCAATCTAGAGTTCGTGTATATATATATATATATATATATATATATATATATATATATATATATATATATATATATATATATATATATATATATGGGTCTATTCTACATTATCTAAATTACACTTCTCCAAATTTTAAATTGACTTCGGGGAAGGAACCAGTTCACCAACACTACAAAATAAACAAACTGAAGAATATCAAACCCATCCAAGTGGGGGGGGGGGTTGCCCCTCCATACTCCCCCAACTAAATATACCAACTCTAAGATCACAGTATAGTAGGGAAAAGGACAAAGCTCCCTGTGTTGGACAACTGGATCCTTTCCCATAGTAAAATTTTAGTGATCTGTCCATTTGTTAAAGTAGGTTTTCTGCATAGTTGTCTTGTGGTTTTAAATTCTGAATAAGTGAAATTTTGATAATGTAAAGGAGACCCATATAAATATATATGTTCTCAATATTCTCCTGTGTTTTCTGTCTTTTTTTTTTTTTAGGTTGTTGGCACTTGGCATTTAAGTGCCAGCATTTCAATAGGGAGCCGAGATAATTATAAATCCTTCTTTACCTACATTAGCCAGCTAAGAAACCATACTTCACATTGTTCTAAACTTATTCACAATGATGCCTCCAGTTCTGACACAACAGACATTGCCAATATTCTTGCAAACAAATTTTGTGTCAACTTCACCTCCAGGATTTTTCTCCAAAGCCATGAAATTCCTGAACCCTTTACTCCCACAATTATCTTTAAATATAATTTACTTAAAGTGATAACCAAGACCAAACATGCCTCCTCTGTTGCACTTGACATTATACCTCTTTGCTTAAATAATAGTGGTAAACACACTCTGACAGACTCACACCTTAAACTGTTTAAGCAATGCTTAGCAACTGGTTTCATCCCTGTTGAGTTGGTTACTGCAGTGGTGATGCCACTTCATAAGGGTGGCTATACAACTGACCTAGGAGATTTCATGCCAGTTAGTGTTACAATTCTCCTCTGGAGAGCCATGAAACATATTATAACTCTCATCATAAACTATGACATTGAGAATACTATCAGAACTGATCTGCAGAAGTTTCACTTTGTAAAACATGATCCTATGTACAGAACCTGGTAAACATCTTTGCAAAGTGTTACTAGGGATGGTCATGTGGCTCACATGGTGTATCTTGACCTTGACAAGACCTTCAACACCATTTCTCCATAATGGCATTATTCAGAAGTTAAATAGTTTATAACATGACAGATATGTGATAAGATAGATAGAAAACTGGCTGAAACACATAGTAGGCCAAGTCCACAATCCACATATCACTGGCAAATGCCCTTCTTCATTTTTGGCAACATTAGTTGGCATGCCGCATCCACTGAATGCAGTTTTTACACAGTCAGTTTGCTAACCATGACATAGTGTACAGTCTGTAGTCCATGATCTCTTATCTAGAGGATACTGTGCACCCCCAATTTGATGCCTAAATCAGATGATCTATACAACTCTTCTGTTACAGTCTGTGCTGCTACTCACAATGCCATGTGCATTCTGTTAGCATATGTCTCAGATAAAACTTTAAGTTAGAAATATCCAGTAACTGTTTGTTGGGAAGAACCCCACACAAACATAAGAAGAGCATGCAGACTCCACTTAGGCAGGGACAGAGGTCAGGATCAGTCCTGGTACCTTCTCTTACACTGTCAAAGACTTGGCCATTACCCCAACTGTGTGCTTTTTGTCTACAAGATATTATGTGTGAAACAAAAAGTGTTATTGTTTGTTAGGATGGGAAAGCAGTGTATGGTCGTGCATGTTTCTGAGAACAAAAAGCTGAGCCTTGGAATATTAATATTTGTTAAGTATCACTTTATATTCTGAATTCTACACAGTCAAAGGTGGTATACCCTCTTAGAAGGGGAATGTTGCATTGGGATAAACAGTGTGTAAAAAGGGAGCTGAAACTGCCTCCTATCATTCTATCTCTGAGAACACAATAAAGACATAAGTGACTTACTTTGTTAATATGTTCATGGTTTCTCAAACGCAGATGTCGTTCTATTCAGTACATAACTAAAGCGCACTTATTATTTTTTCCTTATGTAGTGTTGGTGACTAAGTAATGCATAAAATCATATTATATGTTGCAAATAAGCAAACTATTCCTTTTTCATTAAATGTGATGATTTGAAGTATTTAAAATGCTATTACAGAACTAAAAAAGATACATCACAGGCAGTCATGACTTGGCACTCATAAATTCACTATGGAGCTTTTCTATTACCTTTCTGCCAAAAAGCCCAACATAGGTACATTTTGCAAACTAACATTTATTCCAGTTGTCCAAAATTTTGGCTACGAAATGCCAACTAGTTTTAACGATGTGAACATGTCCTGATATTGGCCACAAGGTCCTTTGTAAGTACATGGCTGCCATGATTCAGTACCCTCAATTTCTCTTAGGTATACGTGTTCCATTTTTGCTTAGGTTTGCAAAATGTAACACATTCCCAAATATATATTTAACAGTACCATTATTGCTTCGGAAGACAAAACATACAAAACTCAAAAAAGTGCAGAATTTGTAACAGTCTGTAAATCTATGTATGTTGATATTTCAATGACTTGTACTATAGGCTGCCAAGATAGTTTCTGGCTTCAACATGATCCAGTGAAGCACATTGTGGATTATAAGAAAATGGATAGAGAGACCTGGCTTTCAAATTTTCCATTTAAGACTTTGTTCAAGCAACATGCTATACTCATCAACATTATAGATTAGTAAAAGATGCAGTTGTACCTATTGTGTTTGGTTGGCAGAGTATATGTGACTGTGTGTCACATTGTGTGCACATATTTTTGTTAGAGTTAAAAAGTGAGCAGTTATCAGCATCATTCTTCTTTTCTCATTTTTATGTGGTTGGCATGCCCTGTCACCTGTCAACACTTCTGTTGATTCAGAGCCACTCTCTTTATTTCCGCAGTCATGCTTGCCTATCTCAGGCATTCTGTTTTGAAATCCATTCATCTCTTGGCAAGGTGCCCTCATCTCCTCTTGACTTCCACTTGTCTCTCCAAAATTTACTTTACATATTTTCTTCTGATTTCCCTCACATGTGACCTTACTCGTGGAAATTGTTTTACTTGAACTTCTCTGCCTCATGGGCAACTTCGGTATCTTCACAGATATCTTCATTTCTTTGTCTTTCCCAGTGTCTTGGGCATTTCATCTTCATCACCTTAAGCATTCTCAACTGCTATGCCTACATAGCCCAATTTATGGATCATACAGAAGCACTGGTCCCACCAGTCTCCTGTACAATTTTATTTTCAACTTCATTAGAATTCTTCTGTCATATACTAGCCCCGACTACGAGTTGGTTACTCCCTCTGTGTCTAGCTTTGATCTGCTATTTTAGACTTTCATCAGCCATGCCTGTCATTTACTTAAAAGTATAAATCTGTTCTATACAGCATGCTTCTCTACCATACGCCATGGTGTCCACCTATGCTGATTGTAATGATAGAAGAATAATGACATTAATAAGGCATTTCATTTTTTTCTTTTTTGCTGAGAAGAATAACTGCTCCTTTTTTACAAGCCATACATGTGACCATTTGCAATATATCAAATAACTGTTTTTTTTTGCTTTCACATACAGCCTTCCTCCATGCTGTGTAAAGATAACCACTTCTTCTGTACACATCTTCTGTTTCACTACAAAGAATGTGCATGAAATGCTAGCTAATGTACAGTCTCTCTGCGGTTCATCAGTGGCAACTGATAGCACACATATGTGGTTCATCATTGCCAGGTAAGATCAAGGATCACTAACCAATGACGATATAATTCCCTTTTACATTCTCAGAGACACTCTGTCCCACCTGGATCTTTGCCCTTCTGATCAGATACTGTAAGCTGTGTGAAATATATAATGGTCTCAACAATGCATTTCAAGTTGCAACTTATACATTTGTGTTGCTCCTCTATGGCATGCCATAGCAATGGTTGTTTAAGAGAAGTCATGTAATGTCCCCATAAATTTCACACACTTTCTATCCCCTTTTATTATATACTAACAATTGTGACATTTTGAATATTTGCTCTTCATATGATTTACTGAAACCAAATAAGTGTCACAGTAATGCATTTTAACATATGATGTCAGGCTCATGTGTTACCCCACAAAGACCACACAACGTAGATGTCCTTTTACAAGTAAAGGACAAAATCATTATACCAATATGGATAAATAATGATAAATCCAAACCTAACACCTCAGCGTATGGCCTTCTAATGTATGCCGCAGAACTAATACTGGACTTAGCAGACAAAATTTGCCATAATCATAGAAACTCTGATTAGATTAAATCATTTCCAGAAAAGCAAAACTCTTCAGATCAAGTCTTCAACATCTAAAAGTCAAATATGTGTAGAAAAACTGAAACATTGTTTTTGTTAAAAAGGTGGCAAAGACGTAAAACATGGAAATATGTCTGAAATGTATAATTCCTCTTTCAACAATGATGTAGCTACACATATAAGAAGGGATTTTTTTTTTTTTGCTACACATATTACTTATTGTCAAAAGCTGCATTACCTTATTTGCAATGGAAACATATCTGATTGAGTCAGCTTAAAAATTCAGTTTGCAATTGAGAAATCTATACTACAGGAAATGCTATGCTAGAATTACAATACTTTCCACACTGTTAGAACAAAGGACTTGATCGACTCTGATGTGTTGCAATAACAGCTTATTAAACTACACCAGACACTTGCACACTAAAGTTCAGAAATAATCCCATTTACGTACCATACAGCAAACAAGACTGCAGCAATCAAGAAATGCTTGACATCAGTCTTTGATTATTACACACAACTCAGGATTTCTAATGATCTACCTTCTTTGACTTATAACCTAGAAAACAGATTATCAAGTAATATTCTTTTTGTATCAGCTAGAAATGAGTTAGATGTGCTCAGCATTGGATAGTATATGTAGGAAACATCTTGAAAAGAGGTAAATGTGTACCTTAAAAGTAGTTAGTTTTTTTAACTTATTTCTTCAATAAGCAGTTTAAATAAACTCATCATGGAGGCTCAGTATATTCCCAGTGCCTGTGCTATTCACAGAGCAATTTAACAAACATCTAAATAGTACTTGGTGTCAGAAGCAGAGAAATGCAGCTACAGAAATTTAAGAACCATATTTGTTTTCAAGAATTTACATCAACATTTGAAGTACAGATGTTTGTTTCACTGGAAAAAATGTCATATTTACAACAACCAATCATCTGCTACAAGACAGTTTAGCAGACAAATAGACACATTGGGTGCACCAATTAAATTTGTTACTCAAAGTTAGTTGAATAGCAAAAATACTGTAAAGGTACAGCATTCCACATTTCATGTGATCCTGAAGAAGGTACCTTGGAGGTATTTATCTCTTTTGCACAATGAGGTATAATACAGAATATCAGCAATCCATAAGATGTTCAAAAATTTTTGTGAGCTGAGAAAAAAGCTTAATTATTTGTCATTTGTTCTTCATGTGGTATTAGGTCCAAAAGAGTTTACATGCTTTTCTTACTATGTTACAAAATACAGCTTAAGAATGTGGATTTGATGAGCTGAATGATTAATTACAAAAGAAAGAATACTTTAAGGTACAAAAAAATATATTAAACATTAGACAGCCTATCAAGGGAACTAGACGCCGCTTTACTAAAAGTTGTGAGTGCATTTAGAGTGACAGAAATAAAATACTGTAATTAGTGTATTAGCAAAATGGAAAGATGATAAAATGAGAGCCACATACATTATAAAAATGCGAAATAAAGTCAGAATGCATTTAAATATTAATGTCTAAGATATTACTAGCAATGATGTATATTGCTCCTCTATGACAAGTCATATCAATGGTTGTTTAAGAGGAGTCAAGAAAAATAGATATTTTTCTACTAGTTGCGGTATAGGACTGCAAGAAATCATTGTTCTATACGTAATCAGAATTCCATGTGCCCAAACTATCAGGCAGCTTAACCTGAGCTGAATAAAAGACATGTTTGGGCATGATGCTTTTTAGATATTTCCTGCCAGAAGAGAGGGAGGCTGAGCCCTGACAGGACAATGCTAGGAACAACAATAACAACAAAAAAAGACAAATAAAAAAAAAATGGGTCTGGATGAAGGAGGTAAATACTGCAACAGTGATCATTTGAACAGCTATTTTATGATAAATTTTACTTCCACAATTGTACTTCTTCTTCTTTCGGCTTTTCCTGGTTATGGTGTCGCCACAGCAGATCACCTGTCTGCTCATGACTGGCAGTGGAGTTTTACAGTGTTGAGTTGGCAGCCCAGTGCACAACCTTCCACAGAAGGCACACACACACATGCACTCAAGCCTATGGCCAAATTTAGACTGTCCAATCCACCTACCGACATGTCTTTGAGATGTGGGAGGTAACCAAAGCACCTGGACGAAACCCACGTGACCACAAGCAGGACATGCAGACTCTGCACAGAAGGTACCCCAGCCAAGGATTGAACTGGAGAACCTCTTGCTGGGAGGTGGCAACGCTAACCACTGCACCACCATGGCCACCCACTTCCACAATTGTACGATATTCATCATATTGATCACTGATACTGCAGCCTTAGCTATACAGGTAGAATACATTAGCTAACTACATTTAAGATAGGGAAGGAGAAGAGTCCAGGAACCCCAGGGAGTGGTCCTAGCAAAGCTTGATCTGGACGTAGAGAAGGAATCAAGCTTATAGTGTTTAGAAAAAGTATATACAGAGGACCAACTAACAGCATCTTAAAAACTTCTGGAATTCAACCCTTTCTAATAACCCATAGATGAAGCCAAAGCTCTGGTAGAGTGGGTCTTGACCCTGACTGGAATAATTTTGTTATGGTGAGTTAAACAAAAGGTGATAGTTTTAAACAACCATTTGAAAATAGTCTGTTTTGACACTGGTTGTCCCTTCTTACCTTTGCTAGAAATGAAAAATTGATATGAACATCTGAAAACTTTAGTGCTGTCAAGAAAATACCCGAGTGTCTTTGTACATCCAAGGTTTGAAGTTTCCTTTCTCCCTCATTTTAAGGTCCAGGGAAGAAAACAAGGAGGTGGATGGTTTTGTTTAAAGTAAACTTGGATACCACTTTAGGCATACAAGAAGTACATTTTTTTCTCAAAGGAAACCCTGCTCCTATGGATGGAAGGCTGATACAATGGTTAAGATGTATATCCTACAGACACAAGGTTCAGGGTTTGATACTCACATGGGATAATTGGCTAGGCTTAAAAATTACCAACAAGAGCAGTTAGCTTAGTACTAATCTATGAACCTATGAACTTATGAAAAATGAGATAGGGCTGATTCACCATAAAATATTTCAACTCGATACCCTTCTTAAGAGGTCAGAGCAATCAGTAAAACTGGTTTACGTGTTAAGAACCTCAAGTTAGTCAGATTAACTCATTGAAATGAAGCAGTTGTTAGCTTTTCTGATGTAAAAATTAAGTTACCAAGGAGGGTTACATGTTTTCTTGGAGGCCTCTAATGCAAAACCACTTTCAAGAACATTTTGACATGAGACTGCACTGAAAGAGAAGGATCCATGGACAGACATGCTGAAATGAACTATGACAGAGGAATAAGAGAGGCCATAGAATAACATCTCACATGAATATTGTAGAATCAGAGAATAACTAGCCCTAAATGAGTGCTGTTTATGTTGTTGGCACAAGCTAGAAAACCTTTTCTGTTTATTAATATATTATTTTCTAGTAGCAGGCGTTCTTGCATCCAGTAATACTTGTTGCACTTTCAAAGTAAATAGGTGCTTAAAAGGAATTAAGATCCTATCATTCTATATATATATATATATATATATATGTGTGTGTGTGTGTGTGTGTGTGTGTGTGTGTGTGTATATATATATATATATATATATATATATATATATATATATATATATATATATATATATATATATATATATATATATATATATATATATATACATATATATATATATATATATATATATATATATATATATATATATATGGATTCACTTTATATCCTCAAAATACTGAAATGTCAAAATTCAGTATTTTGCAGCTATAAAGTCGAAAATTTAAAACCACAAAAACTCAGAACCGAGAAATTCAAAATCTCGCACACCGGAGATTTTGAATTTCCCGCTTTAACTCCAAACACACACACACACACACACACACACACACACACACACACACACACACACACACACACACACACATTCCTCCCCACACACAAACATAAGCTCTGTACTACATAAAAAAGAGGGCAAGTCACCCTGCACCCCCTCCATGTGGGGAGCTGCAACCTCCCTACTTACATATGCTCACTCCGAGGTCGCACTACATACAAACACACACAAAACACCACCACACAAGTTACATTCTCCTCGCACACACACACATCACAGCAACAAAACACACTGACACATACCACAGCCTCTACCCAAAACCCTTAACATGCACACACTTACCTGAATCCATAACCACAGCGAAACCTCAGAAACGTGAAATTCAAAACCTCTGGCATTCAAGATTTTGACTTTAGTGCTTCTGAGCTTTCGCTCTTCTCAGGATTCCACTTTATGGGCTCGAAATACTGAATTTCAATATTTCAGTATTTCAAGCTTCTAAGTGAATATACACACACATCTATATATATATATATATATATATATATATATATATATATATATATATATATATATATATATATATATACATATACATATACATACAAACATATATAATATTTAATTTAATTAGATGGATTTTTGGACACTGCCTAAATTACTGCAATATTATTCTCAGAATAAAAGGGTTTTCTTTTCCCCACTGAGTTGTACTTTTTATATTTGAGCAACAAGTTTTAACATAAGTGCTATTCTACCACCATCAGAAGTCTTATAATGTGTTGTTTTATCTATTTTACTTTATTTTTTGCTAAAATAATCTGGGCCATTTCTATTTTTCCAAACTGACATTGTATTTATTTTCATCACATCTATAATTATTTACAATAGTGAGGAATTTAACAGAAGGAAAAGAATGGTTACTTCTGCCTGTGGCTTTAGAATCTCCCGTTTTCTTACTTTTCCATACCTATTTTTACTTTATTTTGCATTAACACAATATCAGTCATTGCACTGTTTTTGCTGTCTATCTTACATTGCAGCAAGATGTCTCAGCAATCAGTGTGGTCCTCCGCCAGCACTGTATGAAGAAATTTTTCATTAAAAATGAAAGTTAAAGCTCTATGGCTGTGTATTCAAGACAAATAGTTTTAGTGACGTTTTGTTTTACAAATAACATCATCCCATAACAACGCAACTTAAGTGTATGAAGAAATAAAAAAGAGAATATTTTAAACTTAAATTGTCATAGTGCATAAATATAATAGAACATATATACCTCTGTTGGAATAAAGGCATGCCGTTCTTAAAGTGAGTAGTGAAAACAGCAAGACATGAAACAATGTATGTTGCCATCTTGATACTGGTGATTTTCAACTCATGTATGATAGTAATATAATCTTTTTTTTCTGAAGTAGTAGAAGGGCATATAATACACTTAGGAAAAGACAGCAAAAATAAATGCCATGAAACAGATAAACAATTAAAGTATAATCTGACACCAGTATAGTTTGTTGCAACACATGAGAGGGAAGATAAATGCTGACTATGTCCACCGATGTCATTTTGAATGAATGATAACCATAGTTGTCAACATGCACAATTTAAAGGAGAAGAACAATCATAACTAATGAGATATATTGGATGGGAAATGAGGATTACGAGAGATGCATTGTAAATATAGAAATTAATATGAGGCAATATGTGCTACTTATCTTACTGCAGATGTTATCGAAAAGGTGGTTCAGGGATTTAGGCTGATTGAGACTAGTAGCAATGATGTTTAGATTAATGGTACTTAAGGGATTGACTGAAAGCTTGATTAAAGGGAAAAGGCTGTCATTTTGAAATAGTTTGATCAATCATTTAAATATTTATAAACATGCCCCTTACTGAAATTTTTTATGCATCACGTTATTCCCTCAGGCTGATGCATTCTTGATGCAACAATGTTCTTCAGTAAATATAGTTCTTAATTTTTAAGAAGACAAAAATGTAATTCTTACATAATATGAAAAAAATGTTTTATCAACTGTAGTTGTACTTTTACATGTTTTCCAGAAGAACTATACAATTTAAATCCTCTGCAAAAAATCTAGAAAGATATCACTTGGCTCTTATGCAATATGTATTCTTGTCATAGCATAATCCCTGTATGCTAAATTAAATGATGCACTGGGTTCAGTATCTTTGAACAGAAAAGAAACAGAAAAGTTGAATGTTCTTTTTGTCACAGCCTCAAGAAAGCTATCTGCCAATTGTCACATTTACACAATAATTTTCTATGCCACAGAAGCGTACCAAGGATAGGGTGAGAGATCTAAATCACTGCAGGTAGAAAGCATTTTTTTATGTTCTTCAGTTGATGAGCTACCTGCCTGCGGGTGGGACATGGATGTAACTATAATAACTTGAGCACAGGTTATTACAGTGATTTTTTTTATGCTATTCAGTGGAAGAGCTAACTTGGGGTGAGCAGGGATGTAAATGAAATAATCCAATGCCTACAGTGTAGCCATCACATTATTACAGTGAACTTTTTTCTTTTTCTTTTTCTTCAATGCAGGAGGTAGCTGGAGGTGTGGATGTAAGTAATAATCTGTGATTGAGTTATTACAAAAAATGTGTTTTTTTTTTTTTTTTTTTGCTTAGTCAGGGATTGAGCCAGCCACGCCCCTGATTTACCATCATTCTGCATACGCTGTTCTGAACCCCTGCCTTACTGTGACACAAGCAGCTCATTTCTTACTTATGAATGCTGAATGAGAGATAGTCACTATACAATGCCTGTCACCTGCATAGCACTCAGTTTTCGGTTGCACCTAAGACCTCCTCTTGTATCTGATATACATGAGCACTGTTCCATGAATGTCTTATACCTTCCCCTGTGGATCTTTGCATACTTACGAATGTTTCATGAAATTTGCCACACAGACATGTATCAGTAGACCCAAGAGCAGGTCCCAGGTCTGCATGCTGTGCACTTCTCTGTCCAGTAGGTGTCAGAATTGTATCAGGACCATCCATCTCCCTCCTCAGGATCGGTTAGCCATCACTGACACTCATGCTTAACCTCCTTTGTTGACTTCTCCAGTACCAGGCCCCTCATTATTCTACAGTTATTAGATTCACAATCAAGGCTTTGTCTCTCTTCTTTATAGAGATGACACAGTTATTTTTTTTCAGAATACCTCCAGTGTAGTCAACAGTACAATATGCCTTACGTATCTGCAGAGATGTTAACCATTGCAAAATCCAGAAATTCTTGATATTTTTTTCTATACCAAAACAATCCTCAGTCCAAGACATGCTGACCATACTTAGATTTTAAAACTTTTAGCATCTTTCCTTTATGACTTTGTTTAGTAAAGGGTGATCATGTTTATCATTTACGTCATATAATTTTCATTTAATGCATATTTGATCTACTGGTATAACAGAAAGTTTACAGTTATGGTTATAAATGCTGGGCCCAGTTCCAAAACTGAGTACAGAGGCTATGTAACTCATTGAGCAAATCTTATTACTTCAGAAAGAGGTTTCTCAACTCTCATGAATAATTTTCATCTGGCAGTTAACAGACAACCACCTGCATTGTTAGCTATTTCTTAACTGTAGTCAAGGGTAAAGTGTTTGATTCCTTCCATCTCCATTTGCCAGTTGTGTGACTCTGAGCATGTCACTTTACCAGACAGTGCTCTTGGGTTGCCACTGAAAAGGCATACTTGCATGTAATGGGCTTAACAGTTATCAAATTGCATGTAATGGGCTTAACAGTTATCAAATTATTTAAAACATACAATAGATAATATGTCCAGAATACTGTGCAGAATCACATAGCTGTACAGAAAAGGTGCCACTCATGCACTACACTGCTGGTCCAGCAGCATGACACATAGTTGATGTCAGTTTGCGACAAAACTCAGTGTGGCCATATTGACTTTTATGGTAGGTGCAGAGGGCAGGTGCAAAAATGCTCTTGTCCAGGTAGCACTATGGGTACAACACCGTTATGTTTGATCTTCTTAGTTGTCAGGCTAAAGTTTCATTGCTGAAGATCTGTAGTTATGGATCACTTTTTTAATTTGTTTGTTCACTTATTTGTAAAATTGGTAGCTGTGCTGTTCTGAAGGCTCTTTTCAGGCATGGCCCCATAATAAACTTTATTAAATTGACAATGTATAACATCAAAGATAGTGCAATGTCATGATAGATAATAAGAGAGCAATATCAGAAAAAAAGAACATAACCTAGGGTAAAAGGATTAACTGATAAGATCATTTTAAGAAAATTTATAAGGATTGTGTTGAAACATTAGGAAAAGCCTCTTTTGTGTGTGTAGCTTGTGTATCAATGTCTTCACTAGGTGCAAAGGTACATGAAGATTTAGTGAAGATGCAACATTATTCAGAGAAGAGAGAACTGTCAGGCATGATTTGCTTTATGGATGCCCGAAGCTCTCCAGTGCTGACTAGCAAAATGCCCTTTCTCTATAAGATTTACATTTAAGCAATGACATGATGAGACCAAGATTGGTTTTGATTAGATAACTGTATGCATTATGACCTCTCACTGATCTGCTTAATCTCAGTAATTTTCTCTCATTAAAAATATAGCCACAATTTCAAATTAAACTTTGTCACAGTCACTGCTTTGGTTAGCTACACTTTTGTTCAAGAATAGGGCCCTCTCCCAGCACACAACCTATTAGTTGCCAGAAGACTAGTCTTGATCAGTCATTGACTCTGCAGTTCATTTCTGGTAGGACAATTGTTTACTTACTTTAACACATTAGACAGAATTTCCCTTTCAAGGCAGATCTGACAGTGCTGCCAGGTTAGGTATCTTGCTCAGAGCTACATAGTCTTCAATTAGAAGGTGAATTAAATAAACCCCGGACAAGTTGCAATTTAGTTAGATAAGATGCTGGCAGAAATAATGTTTCTCAGGACTATGTCAAAGTCCAGATTTTTGTTTTTAACCAAAATCAGAGTACAGCACTTGGACATTAGGCTTTGCAACAAATAACGTTATTCATCTTTTATTCAATGTCACTGTTAGTTACTTCATTCCATCCCATTCCTTATCATTTTCATAGGGACTTATCGTGCTTTCTTTTTTTTACCTCTTTTTTTCCATTCTTTGCCTTTTTTAAGAGGAGTGTACGCTTCATAACTGATCCTCAAAAACCTGCATGGGGGAAATGGGTGGCTGCCCTGGGTGAAAGCTGTTAGGAGTTGTGAACAGCATATGTGAATGGGGTGTAAATATCGACTGTCATTGATTTATGAATCCATGAATCATCAAGGACATAATGACTTCATAAATGAATGATGCTATAGTTGTGATGTCATGAGTAGAAAGGTTTACCAGTATGGAAATCTGCAAGGCAACCATATGACATAGGTATTGTTCTCATTATCCCTTTACCACTAACATTTTTACAGGACAATCTCCAAACTACTTATGCTTTAAGCTGTTTTTTTATTTTTTTTATTTTTTTCTATGTGTGAAAAAGTGTCTGGGTCACCAAAATGGTTTGAGTTTTTAATATTTTCAATAAATTTTACTAAGTTACATGCTACAAAACTGCTTTTGATTAAACACCTATCTTGAAAAAAAAAAAGAAAACAAAAAAATAGCTGGGTAATTAATTTTAATGAAAAAGGTATCTCATTTTATGCCGCAACATATATAATAGGATCATAGGATCATAGGATCATAGAAGGTTACTAGGCTAATGGCCCTGGGGTCCTTACAAGCCTAGCCAAGAGTTTATCCCCGAAAAGAAACTTCAGTCAGCACCTGTCACCCCTGTCAAAGAGGGACACAGGTGGAAGTCATGGGACAAATTTATGGTTTTCCATCCAGTCATCAAAGCTGTGCTTGAAGAGTGTCAGCGAGGTACTCTGTTTGACATGTATAGAAAGTCTATTCCAGAGAAGGTACAGCCTCTGGGAGACAAACCTGTCTCTCCAGCAGGTTTTGTTGATGCTGCATATTAGATTTAGGCCTTTCGAGTGGGTAATGTGTGAGGAGTTAGACTTACAGATATGGAGCATCTCTACTAGGGCAGGGCCCGATATTGCCTTGTAGGTGAGACACAGATCACCTCTGAGCAATCTGTTTGATACCAAGTAGAGTGATAGTGATTTGAGCCTGTTCACATAGGACAGGTGTTAGAGGCTATGGATTCTCTTTGTGAGCTATTTCTGTGGCCTTTCCAGTTTGTGCAGGTGTTTGGAGAGATACATACCAAACAGAGCATTACACTCAATTATAGGCCTAATGAGGGAAAAGTACAGAGAGGGAATAACCTTTTTTCTGGATGCAATCCCTTTACTTATGAGATGAACCAAGTAAAAATCTTTTCTGACAACCACATGATGGTCGAATGTGAGATTGTTGTCAACCTGAGTACCCAGGTCTCTCACCACAGGTTGTGTGCTTAGGGGGTTGCCACTGATGTGGTAATCAGTAGGGGTTGTGTTTTTGCCATAACATATAACATCTGTTATACACCAAAAACACCTTAGCTACTAAGCGGCTCTGTGACAAAGCCTGGACACATTACCATAAAAATAAAACCACTATCGCCCTAAACAAATATAAAACATTATGGAATAAAGTCAAAAAACATATTACCTCAGACCGTAAAGCCTATTTCTCTACTCTCCAAACCAACCACACCACCATTCCCAAACTATTTTGGAAAGGAATCTCATCTCTCCTCAACCCAGGAAAAAAAGAAAACCCTTGCCCCAACAAAGATGCCTCTGACATGGACTTAGCCACCCAATTTAACTCTTTCTTCACAGAGTCCATTAGCAAGCTAACATCATCCTTCACTAACACCTCTACAACCCTTCTTCAGCATCCACTCATCCCTTCCTCCACTAGCATCCCTTGCCCCACAACCTCCACCTTTCTCTATCAATCCCATCTCTATATCCACCATAAAAAAATCTTCTAAAATTAAAACCTGGTTTCAATGCCCCTGATAAAATTCCTTCCTACTTCCTAAATGTAGCCACAGAAGCCATTGCTCTCCCTATCAGCATACTAACTAATCAGTCT
This sequence comes from Protopterus annectens, assembly GCF_019279795.1. Classification (NCBI taxonomy): domain Eukaryota; kingdom Metazoa; phylum Chordata; order Ceratodontiformes; family Protopteridae; genus Protopterus; species Protopterus annectens. The sequence continues at coordinate 29,606,756 of NC_056736.1, read as the reverse complement.
ATCTCAGAAAGTCAGGTCCCCCAGCTCTGGAAGAAAGTGTTTATTATTCCTCTCCATAAAGGTGGCAATAATAATGACATCCCATCCGATCCCCTATTTCTAAGCTACTTGAAAAGTGTGTACACCAACAGCTCTTACCCTACCTCATCAATAATCAGCTTCTTACCTCGACACAACATAGCTTTAGATCAAGTCATAGTACCTCCACTGCCATCCTCTCCTTCATAGAAACAATCAACAAAGCCTGCGACTCGGGCCACTTCATATCCACTCTTTTCCTTGACCTCTCTAAGGCATTTGACACCATTTCCCACAACCTCCTTCTTACCAAACTCTCTAAACTTAAACTGTCCCCTTCCTCTACCCAGTGGTTCTCAATCTATCTCACAAACAGGCAACAAGCAGTTAAATGTAAAAGAGCTACCTCACCCTTCCTTAATATATCCACAGGTGTCCCCCAAGGTTCCATTCTAGGCCCCCTATTATTCAACATATTTATAAAGTCAAAAAACATATTACCTCAGACCGTAAAGCCTATTTCTCTACTCTCCAAACCAACCACACCACCATTCCCAAACTATTTTGGAAAGGAATCTCATCTCTCCTCAATCCAGAAAAAAAAGAAAACCCTTGCCCCTACCCAGATGCCTCTGACATGGATTTAGCCACCCAATTTAACTCTTTCTTCACAGAGTCCATTAGCAAGCTAACATCATCCTTCACTAACACCTCTACAACCCTTCTTCAGCATCCACTCATCACTTCCTCCACTAGCATCCCTTGCCCCCAACCTCCACCTTTCTCTATCAATCTCATCTCTATATCCACCATAAAAAAAAAAAATCTTCTAAAATTAAAACCTGGTTCCAATGCCCCTGATAAAATTCCTTCCTACTTCCTAAATGTAGCCACAGAAGCCATTGCTCTCCCTATCAGCATACTAACTAATCAGTCTATCTCAGAAAGCCAGGTCCCCCAGCTCTGGAAGAAAGCGTTTATTATTCCTCTCCATAAAGGTGGCAATAATAATGACATCCCATCTTGTCCCCTATTTCTAAGCTACTTGAAAAGTGTGTACACCAACAGCTCTTGCCCTACCTCATCAATAATCAGCTTCTTACCCCGACACAACATAGCTTTAGATCAAGTCATAGTACCTCCACTGCCCTCCTCTCCTTCCTAGAAACAATCAACAAAGCCTGCGACTCGGGCCACTTCATATCCACTCTTTTCTTTGACCTGTCTAAGGCATTTGACACCATTTCCCACAACCTCCTTCTTACCAAACTCTCTAAACTTAACCTGTCCCCTTCCTCTACCTAGTGGTTCTCAATCTATCTCACAAACAGGCAACAAGCAGTTAAATGTAAAAGAGCTACCTCACCCTTCCTTAATACATCCACAGGTGTCCTCCAAGGTTCCATTCTAGGCCCCCTATTATTCAACATATTCATAAATGATTTCTTCCAAGCCATACCAAACTCCAGTCTCATCCAATATTCCGATGATTCTACTATAATCTGGTCCTCCCCTATCATCACAGCTCCTAATAATCTAACACAAGTCGTCTTCTCTTACACAGAACATTGGATGCTCGACAACCATCTAGCCCTTAATGAAACCAAAACAAAACTTATGTTATTCAATGCATCCAAAACCTTTTCCCTAGACAAACAATCCTTCATAATTACCAGCAAAAAAAATATCCCCCTAGAACTAGTCTCTGACACAAAATTACTAGGAATTATCATCAACGTTCAACTAAAATTTGACAAGCAACTACAAGCAAATATAAAAAAAACCCATAAAATATTAGGTATGCTTTACTGCCACAGCCACTTTATCTCTCCCCACACCAGGATTACATTAGCTAATACATACCTCATCCCATCCCTTTTATATGGTGCATCTATCCTAACCAGCCTATAATCTTCCCTCTGAACAAAACTCTCATCTTGTTATAACAAAATATCCAGATTTGCAGTAGGTCATAGAGCCTCTTCCCACCATTGCAATTCCCTTCACCAACTAAGTTGGCTAGAATTACCAAACTTTCTCACATATACCCAGCTCATCCAAGCACACAAACTCATTTGTAACTCATCTCTCTGGCCCTCCCTAACAAATACCTTTGAAATGCATAAGCCAGACAGACTCCTAAGATCCAATTCCCAAAACCTAATTAAATTGCATAAACCAACACATCCTGCTAGGAATCACTTGATGTCCTTCTCTCTTGCATGCCTCTGGAACTGTCTCCCTCCTCCCATCTGTACCACCAGCAGTATCTCCTTGTTTAAAATCTCACTGCACTCACAATTTACTTCGCAATGGCAATCAACATACCTCTCAACTTCTTAGAGCAAAAAATCTGGACAAAGCCTAAAATGCTGTGGGACAAATAGGGACAGATGTTAAATATTGCTCTTACAAACTTAAAAAGTTGATTGAATAATAGATTTTGCATTAGCATGAATTTTCTGAAGGATGTGGAGTCTTGAATTCAAACATTTGTCATTATTTATTGGCTTCAATCCTCAGCTATTTGCCAGAAAGGTACATATTTTAGGAGGAACACACCAAAAAATATGAGGCAAAAATCTGGACATTCTGCGAAAATCTGTACAGTTGAGAGGTCCGACTTGCTCTCATCCAACCTAGTTCTGGCCAAATTTTATTCCTAACTTTCCAAATGTATTTGTTGACTGTCACTACCTCCTAAAGTTCTACATCCCTTGGGATGAATTCAACCAACAACTAAAAAAATTACCTCATTGTAATTGCCTGAAAAAAACACATTACTACTTATTGAATTAACGTGATGTAAGTTTGCTAATGAAAATCTCTCTTTTTTTATTTCTGTATTATATAACATTTATTTGAATTGTGTGATATGTTTTTGTGCTATCCGAAATATGTATTTAACATTTAATTGAAATGTATATTATGGAGTTCTGCTTTTTCTGTACTATGTATTTGTATTTCTCCAGAGCTTTTCTCCCCAGGACTCCATTGAAAATGGGCTCCTTGTAGCCCAATGGACTATCCTGAAAAACAAACTGCAAATAAATAAAATGAAAAAATCTTTATATAAAAATATACAATTGTTTTTAGAAGACAGGTTTTAGCAATGCAATATTTTATAACATCAATGACTGTCATCAGTTTTTTTTGTTTTTTTTTATTATTACTAGTCTGAAGATAACATCTAACTAGAATTTAAAAAAAAACCTTGCCATTAACAAATAATGCAGTTTACCAATACAAAAGGCTTTTCTGGCTCATATTTGATCTACTTTCAAATAATTTTCCATACCATTTCAACATTTTATGTATGTATTAATTTATTTATTGATTTTTTTTCCCTAGGACAAGATAAATTTATTAGGCTTCCACTGCATATTGCATGATGTAATAGTAATGAGGAAACATAAAAATGCACAAATCTATAAGAAGAAATAAAATATGCATGTTTGCTGTGACATTTAAAAGGGCAGAAAACATCATTCATTTTTGTTTGAGAAAGAGTATCTGTTTTACTTTTGATTTCATACATACACAGATAATAATATTTAAAGGTATACTAATTTTGGCAGCTTAAATGGATGTCAGAAGAATGTTTGTTATGAATGGAGTAGGAAAAAATACATTCAAATAAAATAATCACTTACTTTCTTTGACAAAATAATTTAGTTTAGTTCTCTTTTAATGCAGTGATATGAGTAAGATATATAGTTTGCCAACCTGTAAATTTTAAATGTAACTGCTTTTGTGAAACAAATGGCAAAAAGGGCACCCAAATGGTTATACACAACTACTTGTAGCACCTAAAATAGGACTACCCTTTGTATTCAAAACTTTGTGCAGTTCTCAACAGAGATCATGCACAGTGTTGCCTGCCCATGCTAAGAACAGTAGCATGATTCTTGAAAGTGGTTTGCTTGACTGCTGTACAATGCACTACAACAGCACTTTTGTAAGAATCCCGCAGTGAAGGTCTGGAGACAAGGCCTGTGTCGTTAGTAATCCAATCCATTGCTATTCCCTTCCATCTGAGCCGACATACTTGCATATACGATTGTGTATCATACAGAACCTCTGTTAAGGAAAATTTTGTGTTTGGGTACAGTGGATGACAAAATGAAGTAACACATCTGTGGTATTTTTGCATCTTGCACATAGCTCTACTGAACACATGAATGGTATGTCATTTGCTGTGAGAACTGATATGCAGTAGGTATGTCCATTTACAGTCTTACTGTTGTATCTGTGCATGTCTGTACATTTTCTTTGAATCCTTTTCTTCCCTATGTGACTACATAGTCTCTTCTGATTTTCTTATCCTGCCAATGTCGCTTACACTGGAGTTTTTCTTTAGCCACTACTGAGAACTTTTATAATATGGCACTGTAATGTAACAATAACTGAAATTACAAAGATGTAGGATGCTGAAAATAGATTTATTTAAACATATCAGGCTGGATAGACATTAGGTATAGCAGCTGTCATTAGCAAACATGCCAGTATACACAGCTGCAATGGCTACATGCCTAGGTTGACATTGCTAATATGTATGATTAGTTGGGGAACAGTGGTACATCAGGCCCAACCTGTACTCTATCATCATATCTAGGAGGGATTCTTGATGGTATCTGGCTTGTTAGCTATGGTAAAGAAGTAGCAGTAACTTTAATATCATACAAACAAAGTGATCGGATAAGTTGGCAGGAAAAGGTTTGGCAGCATAGCAGTGGGGGAATGGGACAGAGTATGGTTATGTTTGCAGTGCTATGCTTGTACACATTGTATTCCACATAGGATATTGTCTTTGCATCCCTCTATCTGTTTTAATGTTCCATGTATTTCTACCCCAAAAACTATGATGCTTTTGGTCAGATTTGTTATGCTAAACAACAGGTAAATTCAGGTACGCAATGCTTGTGAAAAATGGTCTACCATATACATTTTCAGTGCTGTCTAACTCAGCACATGGAGTTTTAGTCATGCCAGGTATTCATTTATCAAACTGTCTGTACCGCTTCATGAGAAATATATCCCATTTTTTATGACTGATGTAATGGCAACACAAGAAAGGTATTCTCCAGTCATGGGTTGCAGTCCTTTCTATGAGAACTCATATGATCATCCCTATTGAATGCAACTTTCCAGCCTGGCACATTCTGAAAGCTATGTAGGCCTATTTGAGGAACTCATCAACATAGAATTATACCTATCAAGTAGCTTGATGTCTTCAAATAAATGCTCTGAACAAGAAAAGTAGATATTACTTTATAAACTACACTCTAACTGGGCTTTTAGATGCAGGGGTAAGGGAGTGGACTTATGTTCTATTTATGAGTGTAAAGGCACAATTCCAATTAATGCTTTCTGTTTATCGATTTTAATGTAATATATGAAATTTTCAAATGCTAATTAACATTAGTTTCAGGGAGAAATAAATACTCATTTACATGTTGATGTCCTAGAAGCAAAACAGACATAGTTTACTATGGAAACCTTGAAACTGCATATGTCAACTGGTGAAATGGTAGACCCGAAATCTTGAATCCATAATGTCGAAAATGTGACCAGGTCAAAACTGAATACATCGACACCTGTACTTCAATGTATTTGACATAGCAACAGGTGATGTTAGTCATCCATGCTATGCATCTTACTGTACCATGACTTTCCACAGCACACCCCACACCCCATGCAAATTATAAATACCAACCCCGAGATTGCACTGCAGTGAGGAAATGGGTGAATTCCCTGTTCCTCACTGAACTGCAATCTCCATTCACAATGCTGAACTCAGATAATAGAGCTACATTACCCTTTTGCTGTAGTGTAGTCGATATTTTTGAGTCAGCATTCTACCCATTTGAAAACTACCTTTTGAACACATGCCAGTCGACAGCAGTCACTTCACAGATTCAATAGTAAAGTTATATATTTTTATATATATATATAGAGAGAGAGAGAGAGAGAGAGGAGAAATATATAAATATATAGATACAACTATAGCTATATTATTATTGTATATACCATGCATTTGACCCTTAAAAATAAGTAAATGTGCATGATTTGCTGTGAATTAAATCGAGGAATTTTTGCAGCAAGGATGATGTGAAATTATAAAACAAAATTGACAACTTGAAAGCCAAAAATGAGTTGTTTCTTTGTTATGCTTTTAAAAGAGCAAAGCAATGTTTTTTATCTCCACTGAGAGGGCACACCTGCTCAAACTGTGTAGAAGTTACATCAAATTTCTACAACTAAAAATCTGTGACGATTATATTTTTTATAAACAAATTGACAATGAGACATGAATTGACAACGTTCCAAAAAGCCATACATTTTTAGCAGTGATATGTTAATACACAAGTCCAGCTACTTTCACATTTTGCCTGAGTTATCTTCCCTGAAAATACAACCACTTTCTTTGTAAAACTCTTGATATATAATTTGAAAAATAAAAATAAATAATGGGCACAGCATATTTCTATGCACAGATCTGATGACTAATTCTGAATAAAGTGAAATAAATAATACCCAAAGTTTTAAATTTCATCATATTAGGTCTTGTATGCATACACTGTTCCTCTAACTATCTCCTTCAGTGATAGTTTAACAGAGTTTTGAAACTGACCTTTGCTTTTACAAGGAGCACACTTTCATATAGAACATGCCTACCACATCAAAAATAGCTACTTGTTATGTATATCTTTGGTATTTGATTATGACAAGTGTGAGCAAAATAATGACCATAGAAATACAAACAAAGCTGCTCCTCTCAAAGCATAAATTGTGCAAACAATCTACTTTGTTGATCATTTTATGTTGATGATGTCCTTATCTGTTGCTTTCCTAGGTAACTTGCCTCCCTGAATAGGTATTAACTTTTTGTGTACACCTGCAAAGTTTGCTCATGTTGAAAATGAAATAGTAGACACAATGATTAATTTAAAATTGTTGCTTTTAGACATATCCACTGCCCCTGATCATTTAACAGTGATTATGCACTTGCAACTTGCTTTCATAACCAGAAGGCCATTGCACCAAATTTTGACTTATTGCTTTTATACTTATGTGTTTTCTCTCCTTGACAATCATACTTGTGATGCTCTTTCAGCTGTCAGATTATGTCTCTCTGCATTCACAGACCCTTTTTCACCAGAACACAAGTCCAGCATTTTAGATACCTGATCAAATGCCTGCCGGAGTTTTAACTGATCAAAATATTTGCTGATACCTGTTGCTATTAAATTTGTCCAATTATCTAGTCACTGTAATAAAAAAATGGAAAAATGAGTGGATTGCTGCTATGCACAGGAAGTACTGTTATCACTGGTATGGGATGCAGCTCATGCCCCCACTGCATGTACTACTCAAAGCATACTTTCAAAAGAATGCTGTCCCTGAAAATCAGATCATCAGCTCACATTCAGTCAAATCAAATGAATTGAGATCAAAAGTTAAGTATTGAGACTGAATGCTTTGTTTAACTGATTTCAAGTGCCTCTTTTTCATTGTTTTTATTTATTCATTCGTTCCTTCATTTATTTACGTCTTTGTTAACTGACTAGGTGAGCTGGTCAGCTGATTCATTTTCAGTCATGACCTACATGCATTAAATATTACATAAAATGAATTTAAACTAGGCAAAAAATGACAAATAGGCAGATATCTCAAAACTGCTCTGTGATGCTGGCATTTGTACTTATGAATGCTACTGTCAGTCAGCTGCACAGAGTAGAGCATGAAACCTGTAAAATAGCACATGGAAGCTGTATTAATTCTGGCAGTGCATGTGTTGGTTTGTTATGAAATGTTACTAGGTGAGAGAAAATGTAGCAACTAGCAACATTTCATTTCTGTTCTGCATTATTCATTTGTTTAAACAGGAACTTACAGGCAAATTAAAACTATTTCTTTGACACAGTTTGTATATTAACAAAATAATTTAAAGTCTTCTGACGTGAATATTTTTTTAAATCGAGTTTCTTCTAAGTTTACAATACATAATTAAGGTATGTTAATAATGCATTATTTAGCCATCTGGTAACCTATCCTTTCCTTGTTGTAACTAGATAATATGTCATCTGTAAATCAAAGTTAAAGTTATTCTGTTCTCTAGCGTCCCTCTATTTTTTCCTGCTATATTTTCTGTTAAACATATATAGACTTTCATTAAATAGAGCATGTTTTGATGGCCAATCCCATCTGACCCAGTGGCAGACCTCTCAACCAATTGGGGACAAATTTCAACAGAATCAGGGACAAGTCAAGAAAAAATCAGGGACAATCAGGGACACTTAAAATATTAGTGCTATTAACTTGAAACATTGACAGAATCAGAGCATATGGATTAATACACATTTTCTGAAGTAAAAGAAGTTTGTAACTCTTAATTATTGTCATTATTCATTAAGTGTAATTCACTACCTTTCCTCCAAATGTCACTAGTTTTAAGAGGGTTAAGAGGGACAGAGTTAAAATTTAAGTCAAAATCAGGGACGTCCCAGAAATACAGGGACAGTTGAGACAGGTATGCCCAGTGGTGACCTAAGGCTTCACATATTCCCATCCACACTTCCTTTGTACCCCTGTAACTGAGTATTAGACAGTCCTGGGTGTTCACATTCTCCAGGTGGTCTCTCTGGTTTCACTCAAATTACTCCATGTAGTGACATTTGTAGAATAGAGGAACAAGGATATCTTTATGGAGTAGTAGGTAAATTACTGAGTGACATAATTCTTTGGCAGCTGGTCATGTTCCCTGACAAGGACTGATTTGCAATGACATCAGTGCACATGGCACATGGACGTTTAACAAGATATCATACCACTCTCCTTATAGAGATGGAATGTGTGGTTCTGGGTATCCACCAGAAGTTGGATAGACAGATGTTCTTAAGAAACCATCCCCTATTATACCACTCACCATTGGCTATGTCTTCCTTTTCACCTGGTTGACCCTACCAGCCCACTTTGTCCATTATTGCTGGCAACACATACAAATCCCTTGCAACTGTACTATAAAGGTGGCCAGTAACCTGCATATTTTGCATATTTTCATTATATTTCTGTTTTCTGGAATGGAGTTTATGTTTATACTTTGAAGTCTTGGTTTTATGGATTTTGCCTTGTGTGTTTTATCTAACTCAGCATGTACTTAAAGTGACATATAGTATCATCAAATATCTGGTTTATCTAGTGTCATAGATAATTTTACATCATAAAAGTCATTCAATGCTATGCATAGATGGATAACAAATGAGGCTTGGCATAAGCCAAGTTGTCCTGGGACATCTTCAAGGGTGGTGTTAGGTTGATATTAATGGGAGTTTAATGGGTTGGGGAGGTGAAAGGGTTAAAAGGTGGGAGGGTGACAACCTGTGGGTAGTTGGCAGGTAAGCTGTCACTTACTTATGCTGGGATGGTGCATTTGGCTTAATATATGTTTTTTTTTGGGGGTTGTAAGCATTTGGTTTTCCATGGTGGTTGGGGTGGCAGGGGTTTCCAGTGTGGGTAGAGATGTGGGGTAGTTTTGCCGGCTTTTGGGGACACTGATGGCTTTTGTCTTGTAGCCGGCCTCTTCTGGCGATGCATGGCGGTTGGGACTTGTTCTGCTGTCAGCTTTATCCTCCCCATTTTGCTTAATGGTTGGATCTTTGTCATGTTTAGTGGAGAATGTCAAGTCAGTGCTTGGTTGCAACCAAAAAAAAAAAACTGATAAAGTTATCTGTATCAGTATCCAAGGCAATCAGTTTGGCTACACGGTCATGCCAGACTGCAGATGCGATGGAGGCAGATGCTTGCTGGTTTTGTGGGGATGTGCTGCACCATCTGGAAATATTGTCCAGGAGGATGTCACATTCATTGTAGAGTGTGGGAACACCAGAGATGATAGGTGGAGAACAGTGGCAGCAGAGGATAGAGTGCCACACAGAGCAGAGGAGTTGTGTCAAGGGAGTTGACTCTTTGCCATTTGACTGGGTCCCTGTTCAAGTGGGCATTCCTTTGTGTTTGGTTCTGCAGAGGTTTCTTTCATGGGCCTTTGCCTTCCCCCTCATTTTTGTCATGGTGGATGGGGTTGAAGACACAAGAAAGTTGTACTGGATTTGATACAGCCTGGAGCAGTTGGAGTGGAGCATTGGGATTCTGGCATGCTGTATTGCTTAGTTGTGTGGCTTTTACATTATTTTCATCTTGTGGCGGTGTTAGCAGTGGAGCAGCTGGCATGTGGGTTTCCTTTGCTCCTTGTTGTGGTCAGTGGATTTTCTTGTTTGGTCTTTTGGATTTTTGCCACTTGGGTGGTTGTTGCTGAAGGTTGCTGTTGGGAGGTGTGAGGTGCACTGGGTTCTGCAGTCATGTCGGGCGCTCCTTTTGGTCAAGGAAACAGTGTGATGTCTCATTTTTGGCTTTTCTCACTCCCATGTGCATGTTGACATGTTGCTCTTAGTTGACCCCTCGAGTGGCTTTCGTAGGCTCCAAGTAAGGTTGAATAATGGTTGCCACTGTGCATATGCAGTGCGGCATTAATTGTCAACCGAAGAACACTGTACAATGTTTTTGTGAATGTTCAGATTTGTGCCTCAGATTTCCATTCCATTCTTAAGATGAAGCACTTAAGCATTAAGGCTTGGCCTTACAGGGTCCGTGGACAAATTTGTGGAGAATCTTTACAACCCATGCCTAGGTAAGACCTGTTCTTTTCTGTTATGTCGGCAGTTAAAAATCAGGTCATACATTTCAGTATCAGACTTCTTACAACACAGAGATTCATGCTGATGCAATGTTGGAAGTTGAAGTGTGTCCACTTATGGTTCTCCATTTATCCCCCGTTTAGTCGTATAGTAAGTAGTACTACAGGTAGCTTAATTGTCTGGGATAGGAGTAGGAGGATTTTTGGCAATCACATGGTGAAGGCGCATTGAAGTTATTCCTCAGACTATGCAAGGTTTAAAGCAGGTTTTAGTTGGGAGTCAGCATTATGGTCTTATAAATATTTTTAAATGATAACCATACATGTATGTGTATATGTATACCAATGCACACACACACACACACACACACACACACACACACACACACACACACATATAGAAATACCTGTTTGCATAGTAGATCCCTGAGAGTTAGTGCAGAGTGGGATTAGAAGTTGGCAAATAAGTGTTAGGCATTGCAGATTTGTATTGTTGATTGTAATCAATTTGGAGTATTCTGCTAACAAGGACATTTCGTTAACAAGATTAGATTACAGCAAGAGAACAAATGGAAGTACTGGAAAATGTATAGGGGATTAAGTTATGTTTTTTTCATGCCATTTGCTAGGTTTGCACAATCAAAACTAACAATAAGACAGAAAAGGAAAAGTGCCCAAACGAATACTGAAAACCAAAATGAGAGCACTGGACAGCAAATCAAAATAAAACTGAACACTGGAGTATCAAACAGTACATTTTCGACCGCAACTTCCTCAGAAAATAAGCCGGCCAACAATTCATACCTTAAATAAGGTTGCCAATTACATTAATTGCATGCAATTAATCCCATAAGAAACCAATTAACATTGTTTAGTAACACTTGAATATATAGTGTTGTAAAAATTTATACTATGTATGCAGTATACTTTATATACCAACATGAATAAAGCAAGTGCAACATAAGTAAACCTGCAATAAATAATAAAATAATAAAATAAAATATTAAAATACTATCTGCTATTAAATCAAATAAGTACAATCAAAACTAAGCTGAAACTGGGTGCAGACATCTCAGCACATTTCAGCAGTAAATAAGATGCTGCCAGAATAATTAATCCACCTTGTCTTGTAATTTTGTGTCAGCTTTAACATACTTAATAAAGCATCTTGGCTTTTTTAATTATTGGTGATATCCAAGCAGAACCTCGTCATGTGTGGCGTTGCATGTACATGGACTGGTTATTGTTATTTTCATTGAGACGTGCCTGTTATGTCATTATTGGCTCTGCAGCCTGATCCTATCAGAAAAATATGTTTTCTTTATGCTATCTGATGCAGGTGAGACATAATGGCAGCAGAATAGGTGTGTGAGGAAATGGAGGGAAGATTTGGGGATGGTGAGTTTCACTTGCACAGGGCTCAGGTACATGCTGCGAAGGTTCTTGGATGACCAGTTGGACCGGAAAAGGGGTAGATTGGAGGAGGCAGCCGCCGTGGTCTTTGTGAAGCACATACTAACAGCTGTCTAACAACTTCAACTAGGAAGATCATAGGATGGTTCAAATATGTTGGTTTTACTTATAAATAAGATATTTTAATAAATTGAGATGATTCAATTCTATTGACCATGGACATCAGTTAACTAAAAAAAAAATTGATAGGTGGTCTAACACTGAATGTGTCACAGGCCCTTTCAATGTGGAACTTGGAGGAACATTAACATTTTAAGAACCCAAATGAGGTACGTTCCTCGTAATAAGGTACACTTGAGAGGTATTTTTTATTTTATTTTACATTTGTTGACTGGGCTAGTCTAACTGGATACATATCCATTTTCAGTAGAGGCCTGGGGAGAAAAGCTCCACAAAACTTATAAGATATATGAAGAAACATATTAAGAAACATACAAGAATACATACATAGATACAAATACATACATGCATAAAAGCATATAAAATAATAAAAAATCAGATCAAATCCGAGATACAAATAAAGAAAACTGACATTAGCAGAATGTTACATCCTTTAGGTAACAAATTATGGTATGTTGCAGACTGTGCCTCATGCAGGTGCATGTAAGGTTAACTGTCAAGGGGGAGGGTTGAGAAGTAATGTTGGGGGATGGGCACACTTCGTGTCTTTTGACATTTGTTGTGCTGTTGCTGTAGGGTGAGTTGGGGATGTTATCCAGCTGGGAGAGACATTGGGGGTGACCAGTTGGTCCTTCATGCCCTCGTATAGCAGGGCTGCGATCGCTGTACTGGCAGAGGACATTCCGTGGTTTTATAGGCTTTCACCATGCTGTTGTTCATGGAGCATGCCTGCTGTAACGTGGCCATAGTCACGGAAGGTAGGGCTGCAAGAAAGTGGCATTGTTTTTTGTTAATATGCTAGGTCTTCATGGTTCTTTGTTAGTGAGCAGTGTATTAGCCATCCATCGGTAGGTAGGCTCCGCTTTCAAATTGTAGTTTTGATTCGCAATATGAGTTTAGTTGTATCATACTTGACTGGTAGTAAAATTTACATTAGGTATTTTATAGGGTTATTAGAAGCTTAGCTTCAGTTATGGCTGCTTTTTCATAAGTGTTTTTGGTGGTGGTACATACCTTCCCGGTTGGCAGGATGGGCTGTCTTTGAAGATGTCTTTGAATGTGCGTTATGTGTTTATATGATTTATATGTCCTCTTTTCTTTCTTGCAGATGGGGTTTTGGAATGCTGCTACTATAATTTGGAAGAGGTGGGTATAAGGTGGAACCTTCTTTACATTTCAGAGGATTTACTTTGTCCTTTTCTTTATAGAGGATGGTGTCATGAGTACCAGTAGTGGCACTACGCAGTGAGTTAGCAGATGATGAAAGCAGTGGCAAGCGAGGAAGTTACACATGGGGAGCTCAGGTGGGTAACAGTTACTGGCTGAGACTGCTGAAGTGCAGAAGGCATCATGCAGCAGCCTGAAAAGTGGAGCTGAAAGGTGATGCTTTTTGATAGGAAGGATGTTCTTGCCGCTGGAATGGGGCACAGTGAGTGTATGAGTAATCATCTTATTAAGGTATGTTAGAGCACTGTGTTCATGTAGTGTGGGAGCTGAGCATCGCGTTGGTATGGGGGTCAACTAATGAAGAGGTAGGTGGGGGGGCCAGGGTAAACCTGTTGGGGACAGTTTATGGACAGTATGGGGATCCCACGGGAGGAGTAGAGTCAACATTCACAGGAACACAGGAACTTATTAGGCTAAAACCTTATGGCTCTTGCAAACCAGTGGAGTTCAACCCTTGCTGTTAGGGGAAGGGCCAATGAAATGTTTGACAGGATGCCGGATTTTGTTGCTAATGGGTGTTATCTTGGGGTGTCAAATTTGTCCCTTGAGTAGGTAGTGGTAATAGGTCAACTTGACAACACTCAAGGTTAAGATATTTGTTTTGTGTTAGTAAATTTACAGTTTTTTTCTTTTGCAGATCAATGAGGAATAAGTGCACAGTCGACAGTGTGCCGGTAGCTGTAGGATGGGTGATGTGGTCGTAAAAGGAGATGCGCAGAGTCTCATCAGTCAGTGGCCTGAGGGGATGAACGTTGCAGGAATGGAGTGGTGTTCAAGGAGGGCACAGATGAATGAGATGCACAGTTGTTGCTCCTGGTGACCAGAAAGATGTTGATTCAACAGAGGAGAGGAGGTTGCCGCAGATGTTGGCTGTGGCTGCCAAAGGTCACAATTTTATAGCATGTCTTTAAATGAAAGTTGTTATTGTGCATTTCTCTCTTGCAACAATAAGGTGATGTCTTTGATTTGGTGCTTGTAGTAGGAGGGTAGTCATTAGGACTGAAGTAATTGCGGCATTATTGATACATGGGGTATTCATTGAAATGGAATCAGGGGTAGGAGCATTACCATGGGAGCACATCATTCATTGCAAGGGAGAGGTAAAATTATGCTTATTGCTGAAGGACGTATTAGGAGGGTAATTCGACTAGGTATGTCGGATCATGCATGGGGTAGAGAGACAGTATGTCAAGCGCTCCTGGATGGGGAAGGATTTGTCAGTTAAGCTTTAAGGGTATAGTTATGGTTATCAATATCTATATAGGTTGGACTGAGGTTTAAGCAAAGAGATTATATGAGGTTTTAATTTCGATAACATTTTAATTTATGGTAAGTTACAGTTATGAGAGGGTAGGAATGACAAGGTGGGTTGGGGTCAATGAATTGGAAGGCAAGTTAGGTTTGTGAGGGTCAAGCTTTTCAGGTAGGAAAGGTAGTGAGGCGGTCAAGGTACTTTAGTTTTGGGCATTGTTGGTGGGTTTTCAGTGGCATTAGGTAATTGCCAGGGACTGGTAATGTCCTGGTAATTATTGTGCACCAAATGATGTTTGGCCTTATTCCCTAAGGGTGGCTAGCTGATGGAAGTTGGTGGTGAGGGGGAACAGCCTGGACAGGCTGGTGGCGGGGAAGAGGGACAGGCTTGCCCTTTTCTGTCCCCCCTCTGGTGTCTGGTGGTGCATTTGTAAAGTAAGTGAGCAAAGTTATGGATGCTGCTTACTGGGTCAGATGAGCAGGTACGCTGTCCTGATTAACATTATAAGGATGTTTATAAGTAAAGTAAGTGTGCAAAGATATGGGCACTGCTTAGTGGGGTAGGATGAGCAGGTACACTGTCCTGATTAACATTATAAGGATGTTTATAAGTAAAGTAAGTGAGTAAAGATATGGGCGCTGCTTACTGGGGTAGGATGAGCAGGTACGCTGTCCTGATTAACATTGCATAGATGTTTATGCTGTGTTTAGAATCAAATACACTATGTCAGTTGTATTTAACAAATTTTGGTAATCAAAGTTATGTTATGCAAGTTTTAATAAAGACCGTAAAATGTCATTCGGTATGTTGTGTTTATTGAAGGGGACCGGGACAAAAATGCTTGCAGTTCATGTCTTCTAGAAAATTGTTGGCAATGGCAACAATGAAACAATGCAACAAATGCAGGATTTCTTCATTCTCTATATGTTTTTCTTAATTTGACATGATCAATTCTAGAGTTTTCCAAGGGCTTTGGAAGAGATCAGATTAATATAAACTCCACATATTGAGGAATTAAGTATCTTTCAAACTATTATTTTAAATCTGTCAGTTTGCCTGAAAGAGCCTTAAACTTAGTCATGACTCTAAGCAATCATGACTCTAAGCAAGTAGGATGAACATGATTAGCTGGTGTACAGGCTGTAAACCACTTAAGTTTAAAAGCTGTAACTTACCTTTTTCATGTAATCTGCCCATTAGTTGTGGCCACTCAAGTGTTTGTGTCATTCACAGTAACTACTGATACAGACAGTGCCCTCTATAAATGCAATACATTCTCAGGCTCTAGCTTGCTTCTTTGATGTACTTTCATGTAGCAAGTTATGCTGTAGATCTGAATGTTACTCAAGGGTCATTGTTAGCTGTTAAACTCGTCTAGAACACTGAGTGTACTGCTTTAGAGCATCACTGTACAGTGTGAATTATACAAGGGAATGCCTTATACATAGTGGCTGCTGTAATTAGCTTTTTAGTTGTACAGTTTGTATGTTACACAGAACTTGCAATTTTAATGCTGTTGGCATTGCATATTTTCTGCTGGGTCCACAACTGTATGTACTACTGCTTTAAATATTGATTTTGTGTTTAATGCATTCTGCTGATTCTCCCATTGCTTTTTGTTGTCCTTTTCACATCTTACCAAATTTCCTGTATACTTATCTGTATACTCTACTTGCTTTTTCTTCCGCTACCCTAATTGCCACATACCCCCCCAAACTCTCTTTCCAACACTGTTTACTGATTACATTTATTAAATCTCTTCTCCATACTCAAGCACTCCATATGACTCTCCACCACATTCTGACACCTACTTTTTTCTGTTTTCCTATCCCCTCCAATCCCAAATAACTTAGCTTCCTCCTGCTAACAGCTTTGTCTCTCCTCATTTTTTTTTCAGGATACCTGTTTTCAGCAACACAAGAAAGCGAGTGAAACTCCCATCAAAAGTACTGCTGAAGCTCCAGTTTCCATCATTACAACTGGGTCTGCAATTCCTCTAACTTTGCTAGTAACCCATTTATATTCCTGTTTACACCTCTTTGTGTACAGCTGCCTGCACATCACCGTACCTATCTCCTATTTCTACTCCCCTTCCCTTACCCCTGTTAGCCCCTTCCAAGTTTTCTGTACCATACCTACTGCCTATCCCTACTGCAAATAAAACTTGTCCTTGCCCCCCAGCTGTCGCTGGCAACAACTACCATTTTCTTCTATTCGCTTAGCCACTTAGAGCAACCCTACGAAAAATCTTTCCCACCAGCTAAATTACTTTGTACCTACTCCCAATGGAACCCACTACAGGCCACTGCTTCTTTGCTTTTAATTGCTTTTAATAGTTCTCACTGTTTCTGTTGTTAATCCACACTTTCAGGTGTAGCCTCACTCCGTTCACCCTCACTACGCTTGGGCTCACTCCACTCCCTAACCTACACCCATTCCCACCCACTCCTGAATACTTTAAATTTATACTCTAACCTCTCTGTAAAGGTCCTCCCCCTCACTCCAATTATCCAATAACAATAGATCAATAGCCCTAATCACTAAACCCTCCCCTACTTTGGTTTCCATCCCCTACCTCCCACTCCTCTCACCTCCTTTAGGCTCTATAGCACAAATCAATTTCCCTCTCTCCACCTCTACGTAACCCTAAATTTTCAATGCTTACTCTTATTTTCCCCCTGCTCCTACCCATTGCTCCTCTTTATACCTTCCTAACATTCTTACAAAATCTCCCTACAATCAATAACTCCACTCTCCTCATCTCAGTAATAAACCCACATAAAATAACAGCATGCTAGTGTATTTCCTGTTACTTCCCATTCTGTTCATCCTCTCTGGGTTATCATCTTATCACTTTAACCTACTATACCCTCCACCATCAGCCACTCTTACCCAATAAACATCATCCTTCAATAAAACCCTGCACTTCCTTATTTCACCCTCTCTCTACAATACCTACCATATTCAGTTTTATAAATTAAAACATTTCAGTCTTTCTCTCACATCCCCTAAACATAAGTTCAAACCCACTAGCTACTACTTCTACTTTTCTAAACCCAATTTACTTCCTATAACACTCCTACCAGATGGGGGCATCCACCTCAAATCCTGTCCCATCCACTTCCTCCAACTCTATCACCTCCACCTCACCTATGGGGCACCAACTCCCCACCTCTCTAATGAAATATATGTCTATCTACTCCATAAACATAGAAAGTCTCCCAAAGAAAATCACAGAATTACACACTTGGGGAGCTCACCACTCTCCCCACATCTTAACTCTCTCAGAAACCTAGCTCTAACCTCATATCACAAATTCAGACATTCTAGACCCCCACCAGCTATAACATACTCTGGCAAAACAGACTTACCAAAGAAGGGGGAGGTGTTGCTGTCATAAACTCAGAACAGCTCAACATCTCCCACTTCTTCCTACTCCTTCCTGACTTTTCCCCTGCAGAACTTATATTTCTCAACTGTCAGCTTAACCCACACAAGATACTTGACATAGCATCTGTCTATATTCCTCCTGGTAACAATATTCCAGTTCTTGAATCTCTCCTATCCTGGATCTCCCGATATCTGTCATATGAGACAATGCTACTAGGTGACATCAATATTGATTGAAATAAACTCTCCCAACTCCCCTACCCTTAGTATAAACCTTTTAGGTTTCAGTCATATTATCTCTACTCCCACCTGCTTCAATAAAACTCCAGATCCATTCTTGATTGGATCTTAACATCTAACCCTAATCAGTACCATAATTCACCTCTTTACTAGACTCCTAAAGCGATCACCTCCCTATCTCAATACTAAAACTACCTTCTCAAACCTCAAAAAGCCACCTTTATAAAGACTGCCACAACCTGTCCAACTTCAAAGCAAAAACCTTCAGTAATCACCTTTCTCTTGTCAATTGGTCTCACCTGTTAAACCTTCCTTGAAATGATGCTGCTCTTGAGTTTAACAATATTTTCTTAAACATACTAAATGCCTTAGCACCCATCAGGAAAATTAGAATAAAATGTAGTCCCACACCCTGGCTCTCTAAAGATACCCTTTCCACTATGAAACTTAAACACACTACCTCAAAACAATGGATAAAGTCAAAATGTTCTTCTCTCCTCCTTAAATTCAAAGAGCTAAGAAACCTTATTAAAAAAATGATTATCCAAGGCAAGAATAAATTATGTGAAGAAGCTCAATGTACCCACACTTCAAACCCCAAAGGATCTTGGTACACCATGAATACTATTTGCCATCTGAAGAAACCATCTACCTCTAACCCCTTCTCCAATAAAGCACCTCTTGAGACCACCACTCTACTAAACAATTATTTCATAGACTCTATCTGCAAACTAACTTCCACTAACAATAGCCAATCACAATCTCCAACCCTCTCCACCTCTTGCCTCCACTCAGCCTTCTCCCTGAAACCTGTTTCCACTGCCTACACTAAATACCTTTTACAAAAACTTAAACCATGTTCTCCTTCCTTCGATAACCTACCCCCCATAATTTTTCAAATTTGCCGCCAATATTATAGCGTATCCTGTCTCAATCCTTATCAACCTTTCTATCAAAGAATCTTCAGTTCCTGAAATTTGGAAATCCTTTTTTTACAATTCCAGTTCACAAAGGAGGAAAGTCCACTGACCCTTCCAATTACTGACCTAGAGCCACCCTCTCCCCTCTCTCAAAACTCTAGAGAAATGCATTCACAGACCACTTCTTAAATATCTACTCCAGGAAAATCTCCTTACCCCCTCTCAACATGGTTTTAGGACCAACTACAGCATATCCACAGCCCTTCTATCCTTCACCCAGATTACAGCTGAGGGAAGGGATAACAATAAATTGGTATCATGTCTATTCCTCGACTAACTGAACTCAATCTCTCTGCATCCATTACTCTCTGGTTCACTAGCTATCTTAACAACAGTCTGCAATCTGTTAGATAGCAGACCTCCTGCTCACCTTTCTTACCTATCCAAACACATTTCCCCCAAGGATCCATTCTAGGCCCCCTTATCTTTAATATTTTTACTAACAATCTACAGTCTGCCTGCTGCACCTCATCTCTGATCCAATATGCCGATTATTCTTCTCTTATTACTCTCTCTGACAACCCTACTGACCTTCAATCCTTCACAGAGACTTCTTTTAAAAGCATTGAACACTGGTTAATCAATAACTAACTAATTATTAACCCAAAGAAAGCTAAGCTTCTTCTTTTCCTTCCAAAATCTATGTCCAACCTTACAACTTCCTTCAGTTTCTCTTCCCTAGACACCACCATCATTCATGACGACACCCACACCAAACTTCAAGGACTTCACTTGCTCAAGCCTTCCTCCTTCCCTGCCTACTCTATGCTTCCCCTATATTTACCCACCTACAAGTAAATCTTTTAACCAAACTTGAACAAACTTACAACCAGACAGTCAGATTTGCCTGTAACTTTCCTTACAAATCCCATCACTCCCTTGCCCTTAAACAACTACAGTGGCTTGAATTCCTTCAACTGTTTCAACATTCTCAGCTACAAATGACACATTCTCTACTTTACAAACCTGCAGACTGTCCCTCCATGTCCACCCTCCTATCCCTATACAAACCTTCACAATCTCTCCATAGCATTAACCAACTGCTACTTGACACCTACAGGCCTAACAAAACAATAGGCAGACTACTTTATAAATGTTCTGTATCTCAAACCTGGAACAATCTCCCAACCAGTATGTGTACTATTCAATTTTTTTCTCATTTCAAAAGAGAATTGGAGAACTACCTTGCTAACTCTTACTTCTGCACCTGTCACCACCCTACCTAACATATACTCCCCTAATTCTTAGACTATAACAGTTCTTCTCTCCTTACTTTACCATAACTTTTACAAAAACTATTACTGAGGTACCTTAGCTGTGCCGCTGACCAATACTATACTTAAATCTCATCTTTTGTCTTCCTTAGCTATTATGCTTCCCACCACCCCCCACTTCTCAAAACTGTTTTGTTTCACTCTCCTGACTCTCTTAAACTCTGTTCCCCACTCCCGTACCTTTCAGTCCTTCTAAATAATACTTCTTCCTCTCTACTAATTTGGTTTAGTCATTAAAGTTATTAGTTTTTTTTTTTTTTTTGCTGATGCCCTATTGTAAATCTACATTATGACCACATTTCTACATCTAGTATTTTTTAGCTATTGTTTTTGCTGAATTCTATGCTTTGCTTAATTTCCATTACGCCATTAATGTATGTTGCTATATACTCGTGTGTGTGTGTATATATATATATATATATATATATATATATATATAGCATGGATGTATGTAGTTATGTATTCAAATTCACATTGCTTGTAATGTAATCATTGATATTGTTATTTATTTATTTATTTATTTATTTTTTGTGGAGCTTTTCTCCTCAGGTCTTCACTGAAATGGGCCACCAGCCCAGTTGGACTAACCTGGTTAACAAAAGATAAACAAACAAGCAAACAAAAATAAATAAATAAATAAATAAATGTTCATGCTAGTGGTTGTATAGACCAAACAAGTACTAGAGAAACTGGTATTGCAAGATCATTTTATGTTTCTAGTGGCAGATATCAGTTTAAGATGATAATAACCAGTACTTGGAGAATATATACATACCAATTTGTTTGTTGTACATGTGCCAATAATATGTACAGGCAAGTCATGCAGAATTAGGTCATCAGGACTGTTGCCCACGTCTATCAATCTATATTGCATGGCACATTTATTAATATATCTCCTAAAAGTTGATATTCTTTCTGCAGGTTGAGGTTCTGTACATTGCAGTACTTAGTGTTAGTAATACATGTATCATCTCCCCCTAATTTCATAACTATACTCTTATCAAAAATAGGTGTGCACATCATTTATTTCAATCCCTTAGTGCAGGTATGTATGTGTTAGACTTAAAGTGCACCCTTTAAATCTTGCTAACAGCATGGTTAATTCAGATGTGAAACTGTTTAATATTCTTGCCACACAGACAATATGAAATTACTCACCTGTACTAAATTTGTAAATATATATATATATATATATATAGAGAGAGAGAGAGGTAGATTTTTTTAATGGATAGACAGATGCACAGAGATGAATTGCAAAAGTAGTACATCTCACTTCACCTTAAGTACTGAAAATAATCTATTAAGTTTACTGGACTTTAAAGCTTTTTTATTTTCAGTGAATATATTTGTTGTTGCAATAGACATACCGCAAGTATTGAAAGTTTATAGAGCAATGTTTCCTTAGAGACACTCATAGTTCACATTATTAATAACACATGCCATCCTGTCATTAAAGCTTAAAGTTTACCTTAGAGGATACAGGTTGTAGAAAGAAAAAACATGAAAGCTAAATCAGGTCAACAGCATTACACAAGCCTTGGTATCGCTACATGTGACTAAAGAGAAATTCCCTGAGCATGACTTTGCTGAAGGACAAGATGATGAGAATCATGTACATAGGAAATTACTGTTGGTGCAATTTCTATGTGTTTGGCTGCAGTTGTTCCCTTTTCTTTTGGGAGATTTCTCCCTTCTTCTAGTTGGTGCAGATGTGGAGGTGGTATGCATATGTTTGGGAGTGTAGAAAGCTGTCAACTACCCCTCTCAAAAAAAAAAAAAAAAACTTCCAGTTATCTACATCACCTTTTATTACAGGCACTAGTTTTCAGTGTTAGCAATGCTTGGGCTTTGCCATTTGATGTTTCATTATGGAACCACAAGCATTCTGAACAGAACAACTTTTAATAAAAGACTAATTTGAAAGAACAGATCTTTCTGTAATATCTTCAATTTGGAAAACCCAGTGGTACAATGTTAGGCATGTCTTCAAAGTGAGATGCTAACCTAGTCAGATTAAAATTATGTCAGTCAGGCAGCTGCAGAGAAATGAAAGGTCTGAACCTCATTTATTTTCTGTCATACTATATTTGTATAAGGTTTTGTTTACTACAAACTGTTAAATGCATATTTTTTTCATTTTCAGTTGCAAATAGCAATGACTTGAGAATCTTTTGTTTGTGGTTCATGTTTTCACTGTATAATTGTATCACTTTTGTTCATTTGGAACTGGGTTGTGACTAAAAAGAGTCTTCGGACCAGTTTACCTTCTCGGTGAACAAATAGAAATAAGTAGATAAATACATTATAAATGCAGAACACAATGGGTGATGAAAATATGCATAATATAACTGAGAAATGACTTTTAGAACAAGCACTATATAACTCACTTCACTTGTTCTGAAAAAGTTACATTGACTTTTAATATGATGGAACTGATTGAAATATATATCAAACACCTTTTGCTTCAGCAAAATAAATAGGACTCGTATATACTCTGGATAAATCATAAGATGCATATACTAAAATAGTAAAGGGAAGACCATAATGAATTCAGCAGGTCATGCAAACTACATGTAAGAATAAAACAAAAATAGCATTGGATTCCAGATTTAATGCCAGGTATGACTTAAATAATCAACATAAACCAAAATAGTTTGAAAAAAGAATATTCGACTTTTCACATCATTTTAAAATCTACATCTCCAAAAGGCTGATAAGTGTAATTGTATTCCAAATTAGATGCACAATTTAAAGTTATGACATTTTCAAAGTTCATTCAGTAAGCTGATATTTCATCATTTGTAATATGAGACATTTTTATGAAAAGTTCTTCAGGTTAAAGGAATTAAATGCCTGCAGCTTACTGAATGTTTCACTTCTCATTAACCGTATATAGTTGTCCTGCTGTTGGATAATTTGAGAGCTAATTAATTCTGAGATTAGGTTCTTGGACTGCCGTGAAGCCTCTCCATGTGTCTGTACATATCTAACATGTTGTAAACAATAGTTAGTGATTCTTCATTTAAGGTTAACAGTATTAATTTGCATCTGCAATCAACATTTTACATAATCAGATTTAGTAATGATACAGCTGTCTAATGCTGTAGTCACTTAAAACAGAAATCATTGTTTCTGAGTTCAAAATACACTACCAGGGATTCTTATATTAAGCTGCTTCAATTTATTATAACAAAAGAATGAAAGCAGTTCAATACATATCTATATAAGTATCAAGGTAATCTTACAGACTCAAAATAGACATGCACATGCAAACATGCACACAACATATGTGTGTACACACACACACACACACACACACACACACACACACACACACACACACACACACACACACACACACACACACACACAATTCAGAGTAGTCAGTTTTTGACTTGTTTGAGAGGATAGCTATAGCTACTAAGTTTAAAACCACTGCTGTTATTAATAGGTATGACAACCAAATGTTAATTTTTATAAAAAATATGCAACATTGCTTAGTATGGGTAATGCCTAGCTTTGTACATCAGATTTAAATAGCAACATCTGCAAGTTTAATCAAGCATGCTGCATTTGCAATATCCTTTAAAGAAGCAATGACTTATTAATACAAGCACAATGATGCAGTCAAAGACATATGCACACACGCACACGCACACATACTCACAAGTGTCTGCACACACACTCCCACACATTCACAAAGACAGGCACACACGTATAGATATGAATACACATGCACACACAGCCTCATAAACACAAACATAAGCGTGTGCGCGCGCGCACACACACACACACACACACACACACACACACACACACACACACACACACACACACACACACACACACACACACACGCAAACAAACACATAGCCCAACGCATATACACATGCACAGATGCTCCCTCTACTGATAATGTAAATCCTCAAGGGCATACATGTATTGCTAAGGTCATCTACAGACTGTTCATCAAGGAAATCTTTCTGACATGTTTATCAAGGGCTCATAATATGAAATCCTCATGTACTTTATGTAATAAGCTGAATTCTTAGATTGATGAATGGTTTAAAATTCTTGCATTTCAGAATTATTTCAGATTTCTGGATGGCATAAATTTGCTGAGTTTAATATATCAACCCTTGCAAGTTTAGTGGGGGTTAACAAATGTACTGTACAGTAAAATGTTGCTTTGCTGGATCTCCTGAGCCACAGCACCTTTTTTACTTGTATCATGTAGCATGTTTTGTCAAGATGGCTTGAATCTGAAATAAGAGATTTTTTTGAAATGCAAGGTATATCTTGGCAGTACAATAGTCAAAGTCCATATAAATATCAAGCCTTGCTACTAAAGTATTTAAACTATTCACAGATCATTCATTAGAGAAACTGAAAAGGGTGTTGTGTCCATAATGACAGGTTAGTGTGAAGCAGAAGAGGATTATTTTAAAATGATTAACATATAATATCTCGTTGTAATTCTGCAAGAAAGTTACTACATATACAGGAAATCCTTGAAATCTATGAAGCTTGAATGAGTATGCAAATTTAAAGTATCAACAGCTTTGCAGGTGCAATACTAATTGCAGGTTTAGGAGAAATGGAATGGGGAATAAATTCAGCTAAAATAATGTCCTTTTGGGACTATGTCTAGCCAAGAAAGAACTGGTAATATAATCCAAACCAGCTCATGCAGAGTGAAATATATTTAACCTTTTGGAGTTAAAATTTAAAATGCTGCAATTCTTAATAATTAAAACAAAAACATGATGGAGAAGATGCACAGATTATTGCTTCAAAAAATCATTACATACCAGTCTGAAGAAAAGAAAAATGACCATTCTATTTAAGTGCTTGCCTCTCTTGAGTCATAATATGGAGATGTATGCCACTTTAACACACATAAATCAAGATTTTAAAGAAAAAGCAGACAATAATATCAGAAGTTTCAAATAACATAAACAAAAAACAAAGGGCGTCACTATTTAAAATGTGTTTACCATTTTCTTACATTCAGTGTATCTACCAATGACTTTACCAGATGGGACCTTGAGTTAATATTTTTGCTAAAGGATAGCATACCTAGATGTACCCCCCATGCTACATTGCAATATCAGTTCTGAATGATGAATCCAATCACCTTCTCTGGGAATAGAACACAGAATCTTCATTGAATCATAAAATGTATAACACACCTGGGCTATGTGGCTATTTATGCCTTGTCAGTGCCCAAACTTAGACTTTACTTCCTTTTTCAAGAATGATAAACTAGTCATACCTGCAATATATTTATGAACACCCACTCAGTTTGTCTTATTTTTTCTTAATGGAAGATAGTATGTTATATTGCTTGATCCATAAAGGAAGTTTCTTCCAGAGAAAGGGCAGTCAGTGTGTGATGAATCTGTCTTTCTACCAGGATTTGTTTATTTGTTGAAACAGGTTTAGTTCTATTGTTTGCAGGAATGTTTGACTTGTGGAGAAATAAGACTCCATGGACTGCAAGACTCCTATAAGGCACATATCACCACTAAAGAATCTGTAGGATACTGAATACTGGAACAAGGTCCTTTAGCCCTATTGTCGTTTTTTTTTTTTTTCATTTCTTTGTCAAGAACCTTTGGAGTCCTTTTATATGCTTGATATGTTTAGTAAGATGTATCCTGAAGGAGGTACTGTATTCTGTGATGGCCTGATAAGTGCAGCACATACAGCTGTGAGGACTTCTTTTGACTGAGAGGAAATACCCTTTGTGATCAGCTTTTCCTGATAAAAGGATTTCCTGACATTGTGATTGTCAGGGGTGGAGAGGGTTTACCTACAGGGTGCCTCACAACAGCTTCATATTTGGAATATAATGATTTCCTATACTGTAAAATGGGAGGAGGATTTTTTGCCAAGTGCAACGATTTTGCATTTTTTATGATTTAGTTTTCATCTATTTTCAGTGCATCAGCTCTTAGCATGTGTAAATTCACTTTGTAGCTTCTGCATATCAGACATAACAGCCTGTTAACAAATATCAACACACTTGGTTAACCAGAGTTCATGATTTTTGATTTGGATATCATAGAAGTATATGCCAAGTAGCAAAATTCCCAGCACAAAACCCTCTACTGTACCACTGGTTTCTTTCATATTCTCTGAAGACATCTCTCCCACTCACAGTGTGGTTCTGTCCATCAGCCAATTTGATATCTATCTAACTACATAGGGATTGACTTGGAGCACACACAGCTTGTTGATAATGTTGAGATATGGTATAATGTCAGATGTTTTGGCAAGATCAAGGTATGCTGTATGGATAGCATGACCACTTTCCACAGCTTGCCTTATCCTCTCAAAAACTTACCAGATTCATTGGATAGGATCTACCTTTAACAGAACTAAACTAAACTGCTGAGGATCATGACTTTTAAGATTTCTTATTTTATAGCTCATTTTTGTCTGTTATGATTCATTCCATGGCTTTACAGGTGAGGCTCATCAGGCTGATTGGTGTGAAATTCTTGGGGTTCATGGATTGACTGCCCTAGTGAAGAGACATCAGAACTGCTCTATGCCAATCTCAGGGGACAAAGCCAGTGGATAAGGTCAAGCTGAACAGCCTTAAGAGTAAGTCCACCAGCATGTGCTTAATGTGGTTCAGCAAGCAACCTGGTATGGTAGTATGTCCTTTGGAGGATTTTTTTTTTTGCAAAGTATGTTTAATCAAGTGTTCTTTTATTATGATAAGAGGTTGAGTGGGTTTAGTAGATGCATCAGGGGTAATGTTAGCACTTAATTTGTCTGCCAGTAAATTTGCAATATCCACAAGATCAGATTAGGCAATGCCATTTAGAATGAGTTCAGAGGATTACAGCATATTATTTTCTAACTTCCTGATGTACAGAAAGAAAAATGTGCAATTATCCTTAGCTTCCAGTGTTATCTTAAGTTCATGGGAAGCCTTAGTGTTCATGATGATGTTTTTCAGTATTTGGATAATCTTTGATGTTAACCTTGATTTGTAGGTCTTTAGTTTTGCTATATATTCTAATGAGGGGCGGCCACGGTGGTGCAGTGGTTCGCATTGCCGCCTCACAGCAAGAGGGTCTCCGGTTCGATTCTTGGCTGGGGTGCCTTCTGTGCGGAGTCTGCATGTTCTCCCTGTGGTTGTGTGGGTTTGCTCTGGTTTCCTCCAACATACCAAAGACATGCTGTAGGTGGATTGGACACTCTAAACTGGCCCTAGGTGTGAGTGTGTGCCTTCTGTGGAAGGTTGGGTGCCATGCTGGCAACCTGACACTGTAAAACTCCACTGCCAATCATGAGCAGACAGATGATCCACTGTGGCGACCCCTAACTGGGAAAAGCCGAAAGAAGAATATATTCTAATGAGCTTTTTTCTCTTATTGTATTATTTGTAAGTGGACTGCCAAGCTTTTTTTTTTCTTTCTTATCTGATTTTGTTTCTATTGATAGGGACTGAAAAGTCTATATTGTTCTCTCAGTGAGTATGCAATTTAATTCCATAACTACTTGCTGTGTGCATATTTTGGGAGGATAGAGTCATTCTTGAACTTTGAAACTTTGTCACAGAGTTGTAGGAAATTTGTACATTTGTTGACTTTGAATACTGTGATATTTGTCTCAGCTGATTTAGGGAGTTTAAAAGAGAAGACTACCAGTTTGTAGTCAGGGTTGACTGGTGAACATTATTACTACCATATTTGTAAGGAGCAGGTCACGGACATTTTGAACCTAGAGGGGTCATTGATTATTTGATCCGGGGAATTCTTGTTGATAAAACTGAGGTATTTTTGGACACAACCTGCAACTGAAGTATAGGTCTCCCACTTTGTTGACGGGTAGTCTCTGCGGATGATTTTTTTTTGTGAATATGAAGTTCATCCAGTGCATTTATGAAATGGACATGGTTTTCAGGGATCAGCAAAGTGGCTTTGAAACTTGTTATGTTTTTCTTCAGGTTGACTTGAATCTCATTAAGGTCAGTTTTTAAGTCTCTGGGAATCTATCATTTTATTTATAACACCTTTATTAAATAATCACTTAACACACAGGCAAGCGTACATTTATATAAAAGAAAAAAGCATATTAGCTTCTAGTTATATGCATTATACATCACACATATATTTTTGTACAAATACCACCAATCCAACATTACCTACATTGCTCAATTCCTCCCTTCCCTTATACCTCTATCATCCTCCAGAGCACAATTCCGCATGTATTGTTACCACAATTTCAATTTATTTCTAATTTACTCCTATCCTTTTCTAAACCACTTTCAGATTTTTTTATCTCTGTTACAATATTCAGTACTTCATATACAGTTGATTTAGACTTTGTGTTTCATTTTCTAGTAATTGCCTTTTTTGGCAGCCACCAGCATTAAACTTAACAAGACGTTACTATGTCTAGGCAAATTAGATCCTGTGTCCCAGCTCAAAAAAAAAAATAATTTCCTTATTTAAACCCATTTACTCACCCAATATTTCTGACAACTTACTCTGTAGGAAATTTTTGAAGTCTGCCAACCCATTATGCTCCCAAAACATAGGTTCCTGGTTACCTCTTTCTTCCCCATCATACCTCCAACATTTGCCACCTACCTGAGAAACGTTCTTTGGAGCCTGCTACATGTATAAACATTTCCATGCAATCACTTTGAAGCAAAAATCTTAAATCATCTAGACTGTGTTGCATACTTGAGAGCCATACTTATGTTCTCCCATTATTTCCTTATAAATTGCTTATGCAATCCCTCTTCCCAATCTTTTCTAACCACATTGGATTGATTCCTGTAGTTATTGTGCAATATATTATGCTCCACTGATTATCCCTTTTAACAGCAGATTCAATTCTAAATTCAACTAAAAACTCTACCAGAGTAGGTCTTTCTCTTAGGATTCTCATATTCTGTTCTCTATGCCTATTACCTGATATCAATACCAGGTAGAAAAAGCAGTCTCTAAACTGCAGTCCAAATGTCTTCTTGGCCGCTTCCCATTCTATTACCTTTGCCTCTCTAGTAATTTCCTCCTAATACATTGAATTCTTTGTCAGTTTTCTCCTGTAAACTGCAGACCTCTCTTGCTTATTTTTTGTACTCATAATTACAGCCACTCTATCATCAAAATATCCTTTCTCCATTCTTATGTTGGCTTAGTTCGTAGACTACTTTCTGCTGCATTATATATATAATATTCTGTATCGCTGTTGCTCTCCTTATTTAACGATTTACATCCAAAATCCTACTCTCTCCTTATTTCTTGAATCCCCTCAATTTCTTCATCACCCATTTCTGTTTCAAATTATAGCATTTCCTTGTGTATGTATATGAGCCTTAATTGTGTAATTCTAAAATATTCCTTTAAATCAGATAATCCTAAACCACCCTGCTCTATTCTAAGAATCAACTTATCTCACTTGACCCTTCTACTCTTCCCCTCCCAGATAAATCCCGTCAACTATTTATTAATTATTGCTATCAACTTCTCCTCTGGTTGATAAAAATATGCCTAAAAGTAAAGGAACTAAAAACATTTCTACTGCTTTTATCTTGCTATCAATATCCATAAACAAGAGCTTCCAGTTTCTTAGTTTTTGTAATATCTTTTGTCTAGTGTATTCCCACATAACCTTAGCTGCCATAACAGAAGCTTTTTTAATCTATACTCCCAAATACTTACAATTGTAATGTCTCTACATAATTTACAGCTATAACTTATGTTTTATCTTCACTAAATTTATATCCCAAAAAGACTTGAAACAGTCATAAAGTGTTACACAACACTGACATGTCCTTTTCCAGTTTTATCAGGTACAAAATAATATTGTCTGCAAATAAAGCCAACTTTTTGGGATTATCATACCAGTTATATCCTTGAATTTCTGAGTCCCTTACTTCCTTTGCCAGTGACTCTAAATATAAAGCAAATAACAGAGGAGAAAGAGGACAGCCCTGCCTGGTTCCTCTGTTCAGACAGGACCCCCCCCCCATATTAATTCTTGCCTCTGATCCCTCCTATATCCTCCTTATTCTTGTATCAGGGAATGCAAGAGCTTCCATTTCCTTACAAATAAAATCCCAGATTTCTCTAATGAATGCTTTCTCTGGATCACGATCCATGAATAGCAGTGGTATTTTCTTACATTTTGCTTCCCCTCCAGATCATCATTGCTGTATTAATGTTGTCAAATGTTTCCTTTCCCTCCACAAACCCATACTAATCCATACCTATCAGTTTTGGCAGTACCATTTCCATTCTTCTAGCTAGTATAGAAATACATATAATAATGACTTAAAATGGAAATGGGTCTATATGAAGCTGAGTCAGATGAATCTTTGCCATTTTAGGTATTTTAGCCACCATTGCTTTCTTCCAGGAAACTGGTACTTCCCTCCTTTTAAAAATACAATTAAAAACAATCAGATCGCT
The DNA here is from genome assembly GCF_019279795.1 of Protopterus annectens. Classification (NCBI taxonomy): domain Eukaryota; kingdom Metazoa; phylum Chordata; order Ceratodontiformes; family Protopteridae; genus Protopterus; species Protopterus annectens. Next base: position 29,575,647 of record NC_056736.1, on the reverse strand, counting down.
ATCACTTTCTTCCTTGCTAGCTTCCAAACTTCCACAGGAATACCATCTGTTCCTGTAGGCATTCCTACAGATTTTTTTACATCACCATTTTACTTCACTTGCTCCTGTCTTAAAAGTTAATTGCTGAGCTTCATCTACCTCTAATTTTGGCATACTTAAGTCTTCTATAAATGTTTCCAGTTATGCTCTTTCTTGATTTTTCATATTGTCCTGCTTTATACAAATTTTTATATATTTTTTGAAATATCTATGATGTCTCTACAGGATCTCTGGTTACTTTTCTTGTTATAGTGTCCCTAAGTTTGGCAACAATCCTTTCTACATTCTATTGCATAAGTAGTTGCACTAAAAGTTTTTGTGCTTTGGAGTTATTATCTAAAAACAGTTGTCAATCTTTCTAAACTCATGCATGTTATCCCGATAGTCCCTTGTTTTATCTTTAGCACTCTGAAGTTTATCTCTTCTTGCTCTGTGAGATTCTCCTTAGTTTGCAATACTTTAACTTTTTTTCAGTCCCTCTAAGTAATATCTGTTACTTCTTAACCATATCTCTTTTTTCTTTTATTTCTACCCTATTTTTGAACCCCACTTTAATTGTATCCCAATCACTAGCTATAACTTCTGAAACAATCTCAAACTTCTATAATAACTTTCATATAATTTCCAATACCCGTTCCTTAAATTTCTCTTTTTTAACAGGTAGGTGGGCAAGGGCATGTCTCTCATTTTTACTTCATCTCCCTTCTATTTTTATCTTAGTTTTTTCTTAACACATGATCTGAAATAGGTATTGGATGTATGTTGAAGCTTTCAATTAAATGCACATGTTCTTATAATTTCTGTCTAGTAAAGCCTGTTTATTGTACCTTAGAGAATAATATATAAATTCTCTCTGATATCCTACTACTGAATTCATGTCCTCCACACCAAATATTTTCATAAATTGTTTCAGAAATCTACCCTCTTTTATTATATTTTCCTTTCTAGGTCCCCCATATACATCTGCACTATTGCAAATCAAATTTTGTTTTGTACCTATAAGTAGAATTCCCTGCTGAAAGCTGACTATTTCTCATAAAATTATCTTAGCCCCCATAACAGCAGTTTTAGGTGGAATATAAAAACATGCCAGCATAATCCTCCTCCCTTGACAGTAGCTGCTTACTGCCACAAATCTACCAATAATCCCATTATTGTCTTTTTTACCCTCTTTTATTGCTATTGGACCTCTTAAAGCAATTATTATAATTACTCTCTTTTTCCTTTGTCCCTGATATTCTACTGAATATCCCTCCTGAAATATTTTTTTATCAAATGTGTCTCCTGTAACATTGCTATTTACAATACACACAGCTTAATATAATTCAATAATCTGACCTTTTTGTCTATACCTATGAGGTCATTTATGTTCAAAACAATATGGCTAGAGTAGCCATTATGATAAAAAGTTATTTTTCCCACCTATTATACATGACATCTATTTTAATTATCTATTTCCAATGTTTGTGTTACATGCACACACTAATGTTTGTCAGGTTGATCTTTTATACAGTTGTTTCTTGTCCTCTCCATCAGAAACTATGTCACATTTTTCAAGACTGTTTATTTTAATGAAAACTCTCAAAAATAACCCCCAGAACACCCCTATAACCTATTAACTTAAACCAAACACTCAAAATTTTAAGCACCTTCAGATAATGAAAATTAATCCTTTTGAAATAAACACTTTTTCCAAACTGGCAGCCACAGACATTACCTAAACTAAAATTAGGTTATCCACGCTAAAGTGCATGTTATAGCCTGTGCTTCCACTTACACTTGTTGCTGTCTGTTCTTTTCTTATCTCTCTCCCTCTCCCTAATGTATAAAAAGTTTGTATGCTTTCAGAAAGCATTAACTTTTAGCCTTAAGAAAAAGTGCGTTGGCTATCTTTCAATAAAGCTAAAATATATACACTTTTCTAGTAAATGCATCAAAGTATTTAGACTGCTATGAAAGCTGGGGAATAGATTCAATAAACCCTACATAGCTTGCTAAAACTGAGTGAACTTCATGATGTAACATACACATGTTAGCACACTGATTTGTATTTAGTAAGCAGCTCTACTTAGTGCTTACAGCTATGTAAACATGGCAAACATCATAGCATGCTAATTACAGCATAAGCAGCTCAATTATATGCTAATCAACCAATCAAAGAAGCTATAAAGAAATTGTGTACACTGAGTGTAGGTTTTGGCCTTGATTTTCCAAAACCTATTGGAATACAGCCATGGAAACTACACTACACAGAAAAAAAGTTAGGGGCTGTTGCTGCTCTTCTGTATTTGTATGTGCAACAGGGTCAACTCTATGTTGCCGCTGCTGCTCCTGCTGCTAATTGACCTCAGCCAAGAAGGAGAAAGGTGTTTAGGCCCCATTTCACTTTTCATGGACTGCATGAGGTAGAAACAGTAGAGCACTACAGGGTTGATAGAGACATACTCCAGGAACTCTGCAACCTCTGTCATCCTCAACTGACAGTAAGGGCAAACTGAGGGAAACCAATGTATGTGGAGACTAAGGTATGTGTAGCACTCAAAATTTTATTATAGGATGCTTTCAGAGACTAACAGGGGGCATGATGGGGCTAGCACAGGCATCAGCATCCAGGAATGCAATGCTACAGCATGACAATGACTATATATATTTTTCTTGTAACCCTGACGACAGAGCTAAAACTATGCATTTCTACCTCATAGCACACGTTCTTCAAGTCTTGAGTGCCATAGACTGAATGCACATTGAGATCATGGCACCACCCAGGTAACAGGGAAGGGTCTACATAAACAGAAAGGGCTTCCACTCCATTAACTGTCTGGTCATGTGTAATACTAAGGGAATCATCCTGAATGTGTGTGCTGGCAACTCCGGCAATTACCACAACTCCCATATCTGGCACAACTCATAGCTCTACCAGAGGTTTTCCAGGGAAGATATCCCACAAGGCCATTTACTGATGGATGTAGGGTATGCATTCAAACAATGGCTGATGATGCCCATCAAAAATGCACACACCCCAATGGAGTAACGCTATAATGAGGCAAACACTCAAACAAGAAATATCATACAGTATGTGTTTGGGCTGCTGAAGTCATGGTTTCAGTGCCTTGATACATCAGTGGGGGTCCTGCAGTATGATCCCAGTACCTGTGCCAAAATTATCACTGTCTGTGCTATCCTACACAATATTATCCTGATAAAACAGCTGTATAAGTAGACATATGCATGCACGTTATGTCTCTGCCCTGGCCAAGAGGCAATAGATAGCACAAATGCTGACCACCTAAGAGGTACTACTTTCATCCTATGCATATACATACAGTAAAATTGATGTCAGACAATGCTCACAACCTTTACTTGCCCATGTAATGGCTGTGTACTGCTAGCATGACACAGACTCAGTCCCAAATTATAACAGTTGTAACTGCAGGACTATCAAGGTAAGTGTTGAACATGGAGAAGGAAAATAAATGCTTAGTATCACAAATGAATGGCAGATACCTGCATACTCTTACTTGAAAATGTACCTGCAATGACATCAATATGTGACAGGACTGATTTATGTCGATAGAATTCTGCTGTTTATCAGCTAACAGGTCTCATGCATCGACAACACATGTAATACAAAAAACAGTCCAAAGTCTCTAACTATCCTTAACCTCTCAGAACTGGCACAATAAGCCTCATTGACATATCAACAATTTCAAGATAGTAATCACAACAGTAAAAAGGCTGTAAGAAATCATTGCAAATTTTAAAATAGCATCACCAACATGTACACACTAAGCACTCAGTTAGTTATGCACCCAGTGCATCAAAAAATACATATGAATCCCTGAATACAAAAGATAGAAACAAGGTGATGGTACAGTTATAATCACTTCCATAGGGTATCATTTGGGAAGCAGGAGGCCAAGGTTGACACAAAAGTATTGAGTAGGTGTGAATAACAAAGACAGACAGGCAAAAATGCAGCTAATTATCAAATGCCCACTGAGACAGAATGACCTGCAGGCTTCATGAATGCCTCATGTACCTCTTATGTGTGTGTGTCTATGAGGGTATTCAATGTGAAATGTGTGTGTGAGTGTCTTCAAGAGCACAGCCAAGCTCTGTGCTAGCTATACATCCTAACATGTTGGACAGGTATGAGCCATGCATGGTAGATGTATCAGTTCATCATCATCACCCCAACCATGAGAACTGGCTTTGCCAGGAGTTGCACTGGAATGTCAATACCCATGGTCAGATGTGCTGGTGACACCCAAACATGAGTAAAGTCTGTTGGACAAGCTCTCCTCACAGCTACATGTGGGTCCATGACCCCATGGCCTACCATGTCTGGGTGTGGACACCTCAACCACTGATGGAACCATGGGCGTAGTGCTACTAAGGAGCAGAATCATGCACAGCCATGTTAGCTAACAGCAGATGATGCTGTTGACCTATGATCATGTAGATGCTGTTCCCTCTCAGTAGACATTCCATCACAGGTACCACCCATTCCATCATGTCATTCAGCTGATCCATTGAATTGACCATACAGTGGAGGCATTCACGTACCTCAGCTTGTGCCACATCTATAACCCTAAGCATGCCCTCAGAGGCCCTAGTGGAAAGTGTTTGTGCCTCCAAGATTGGTTCAAAACATGCATTGAGTGACAGGTAGTGACACACCAGGATCAAGTGGAGGGTGGACAACAGGCCTCTTCCAAGCACCCTTACCAACCCTCCTCCATGGTACCTCTCCCATACTTTGGTAATGGGCAGAGTCAACTAGCACTGAAACTGCAGTAAACATACTACCTGATCAAGTGTGTCACCTTCAACCTGTCCAATATCTAAGGGCCCAGTAAAATGGGTATGTGTAGGCATACTGACTATGTCTGACAGAAATAAAGGGGATGGGTAAATCACAAATCTGCACCCCCCTAACTGTGTCTATGTTTGGGCACCATCATCATGAGAGCCTACTGATACTCTGACATCAGGTTGTGGGAGTCCTACATTTCCACTGTCAGGATCACCTGTGATAATAAGCAACAAACACAGGAATGAAATTACTACTACACTAAATATTAAACCAACTTGTATGATAAGAAAGTAACATTGTCAAACAATCACATATGGTACAGTAATACAGACATTCATTACACCTTCCTCACACATACAGGTATTTTATATATGTAAAGAATGGCCAAAATTAATCAAATAAAGAAGTGCTTACCATGTGCCAATGTCTGCACACTTTGTAGGGAGAATTGTCCTGGAAGAAATAAAGCAAAGAAAGGACAGCAATTAACCATCACAATGGGAATAAAAGAGAAGGACAGGGAATACACAATCAACTATATGTGCTGCAAGAAATAGATGAAACTGATACTTCAGAATCACAAAATTTGCTGCAGTACATAAACCACAAGACCTCAAATGATACCAGGAATTTCTTTATTCACACTACGTGTTTTCATTCCTATTGTTTGAACTCCTTTAGAACATGAACTCACCATTAAAAAAACATTTTTATTATATACAAAATCACATGTTAAGGATGATCCGATCCACAAACACAATCAATAAACAATTAAACATTAATTAAAACCAAGTAATCAAACCCCATAATGCTTTAATTGCAATACAGAATGAATAGAACAAGTTTCATTTAACCCAGGGAAATTAAACACACCCAGCTTAAGTTGTCAATTCAGATCACACTTTTTCAAATGTTTTTCAGTACCTGAGAAACATAAATGCCTGCCAAAGAAACATGTGCTAACAGTGAAATATAAGAAGTGCATACAGATAAAATTTCCATTTTCTGCTGGGTATAGGAATACATTTGTCACATTTTACAAAATGAAAAATGAAAAAGGTGTATGAAGAGTTGTATAAAAGGTTGGACACTAAGGATGGAGAAAAATACCTGTACTGATTGGCTATATAGAGGGACCGAGCTAGTAAAGATGTGCAGCAGGTAAGGGTGGTAAAGGATAATGAGGGAAACGTACTCACAAGAGAGGAGAGTATGTTGAGCAGATGGAAAGAGTACTTTGAGGGGTTGATGAATGAAGAGAATGAGAGGGAGAGAAGGTTGGATGATGTGTGGATAGTGAATCATGAAGTGCAGTGGATTAGCAAGGAGGAAGTAAGGATAGCTATGAAGAGGATGAAGAATGGAAAGGCTGTTGGTCCAGATGACATACCTGTGGAAGCATAGAGGTGTTTAGGTGAAATGGCAGTGGAGTTTTTAACTAGATTGTTTAATGAAATCTTGGAAAGTGAGAGGATGCCTGAGGAATGGAGAAAAAGTATTTTGGTACCGATTTTTAAGAATAAGGGTGATGTGCAGAGCTGTGGTAACGACAGAGGGATTAAACTGATCAGTCACAGCATGAAGTTATGGGAAAGAGTAGTGGAAGCTAGGTTAAGAAGAGAGGTGATGATTAGTGATCAGCAGTATGGTTTCATGCCAGAAAATAGCACTACAGATGCAATGTTTGCTCTGAGTGTGTTGATGGAGAAGTACAGAGAAGGTCAAAAGGAGTTGCATTGTGTCTATGTGGATTTAGAGAAAGTATATGACAGGGTGCCTAAAGATGAGTTGTGGTATTATGAGGACGTCGGGAGTGTCAGAGAAGTATGTAAGAGTGGAACAGGATATGTACGAGGGTAGTGTGACAGTGGTGAGGTCTGCGGTGGGAGTTACGGATGCGTTTAAGGTGGAGGTGGGATTACATCAAGGATCAGCTCTGAGCCCTTTTTTATTTGCAATGGTGATAGACAGGTTGACAGACAAGATCAGACAGGAGTCCCTGTGGACTATGATGTTTACAGATGACATTGTGATCTGTGGTGAGAGTAGGGAACAGGTGGAGGAGACCTTGGAGAGGTGGAGATATGCTCTAGAGAGAAGAGGAATGAAGGTCAGCAGGACTAAGACAGAATATATGTGTGTGAATGAGAGGGAGGATAGTGGAATGGTGAGGATGCAGGGAGTAGAGGTGGCAAAGGTGGATGAGTTTAAGTATTTGGGATCAACAGTTCAGAGTAATGGTGAGTGTGGAAGAGAGGTGAAGAAGAGAGTACAGGCAGGATGGAGTGGGTGGAGAAGAGTGTCAGGAGTGATTTGTGACAGACGAGTACCAGTAAGAGTGAAAGGGAAGGTCTACATGAATGTAGTGAGACCAGCTATGTTATATGTGTTGGAGACAGTGGCATTGACAAAAAGACAGGAGTCAGAGCTTGACGTGGCAGAGCTGAAAATGTTAAGATTTGCACTGGGTGTGACAAGGATGGACAGGATTAGGAATAAGTATATTAGACGTTCAGCCCAGGTTGGAAGGTTTGGAGACAAAGCCAAAGAGGCAAGATTACGTTGGTTTGAACATGTGCTGAGGAGGGATGCAGAGTATATTGGGAAAAAGATGCTAAGGATGAAGCTGCCAGGTAACATTAAAAGAGGGAGGCCTAAGATAAGGTTTATGGATGTGGTGAGAGAGGACATGCAGTTGGTTGGTGTGACAGAACAAGATGCAAAGGACAGAAGGAATGGAAACAATTGATCTGCTGTGGCGACACCTAACAGGAGCAGCAGAAAGAAGAAGAAAAAGAAAAATGTACTTGAATAATACAAAAATACCTTAGCCAAATTATAAGCCTTCTCTGCTCATAATTCTCCTTTAAAGGAACAACAAAAAGCTGTTTTGTCCAAATACACAAGTCTCTACACCTTCAAGTTGCCAAGTTACATGGTTACCTTTTTACAGTGTAGATTCAGCCTTCTGAGCACTGTGAAGATGCAAATGAGGTGTGACCTCATTAGAATTGCTGAATACTAAACTTCTGACTTTGTGTGGCAGATATAAACATAGTGTAGGCTCTAAACCAGTGTTAGTTGCTAACGGATTTTTAATTGAATGGTTTGTGTGAGAGAGAAGGAAAACACAACAGCAATTCAAAGAACCTTTCTTGAAGTGAGTGTGTCAGGATACACT